>NW_025947405.1:2769-20693 GCF_000764305.2 Hyalella azteca | reverse complement strand
ACTATTGAACACTATTGAACACTATTGAAGCTGTCTCTTATACACATCTAGATGTGTATAAGAGACAGCCATTGCGTGTGCTGCTCGTGAATTGCATTGATGAAGAGAGCTACACATTATTGGAGCCGTTGATTCTGCTCTTAATGCTATTTACGTTCATCCCGAAAATTAGGTATGTCTCGTTATGGCTTCTCTTGTCCCTGCTGTCTTTGTTATTAATGATGCACACCGATTATGATGCCCGATGGCTATAAATAGATACTATATAGTCTATACATACGGTATTCTTCTGAGACCTGAAATATAAAGCTGGTCTGCTGGACAGGAAGTCTTGCTTTAGGAAGTGACCAGCGGGAGGATGCTTCTCGCGCAGCGTGTATAGGAAGTGATTAGTGTGGCTAAAAACTAGCTTCCATCCAATAATGACTGCATTGTCCTGCATTCATACGGTATTAAACTCCACTATATTCGGGATCTGTTCAGAGTCTATGTGTTCAATGAAGCTGCAAGGTTAGTCTCGGAGAATCCATTATAACGCTTCATGGTGCCGGCATTAGCTTGTTGAAGCTCATATCTGAATTAATTGATTATTTTAAACATTAAATATTAACAAGATTGCTCCACGCACTCATCATGAAGGATGTGAGGGTAATAAAAGCCTTGTATTCAGTAAGGTCACACCATGCGTCATACGGAGCTTCTATCAGGACCCCAAAACACAACAGGTTTTTTCTAACGACCGTTGCGAGGTCAGGGACGCTGGTGAACCGGTGGTGGTCGTAGCCTCTCTCTCGCGTCTGTGTTGGAGAGCAGGCTGGCCACAACCGGACCTACGTACGCAGGCCTGCTGCAGGCTAATAGAGAGCAGGATGGCCACAACCGGACCTACGTACGCAGGCCTGCTGCAGGCTAATACAGAGCAGGTTGGCCACAACCGGACCTACGTACGCAGGCCTGCTGCAGGCTAATAGAGAGCAGGCTGGCCACAACCGGACCTACGTATGCAGGCCTGCTGCAGGCTGGCCACAACCGGACCTACGTACGCAGGCCTGTCGCAGGCAAGAAACATGCTCAGTCAACCAGGAAGTGCTCATGAAGCTCCAGCCTAAACCATCGCTCTTTTTACTGTATTTATAGGCCTGGTGTAAGGTTACGGTTACTCTGGTTCCTCTTCTATTCGCCATACATTGAAGTCACTTGTCAACAACACATGATATAGGCATCGAATAAAAATAATTGTCAACGAACGGGCTAGCATGTTTTAATTTCATCATGCTAACCATTCAATTTTCTGGTCCTTCTGAGAACTTCTCGGCATCGCTCAGTTGATTGGTCTGTCCATTCGCTTGTCCTTGGAGTTGTCTCTCTGTATTGATCTAATTTTGTTGTTTGTTTACTGACCTTTCTAAGCATCAAACGGAACAAATGACGTTTAATATCAGTTACGGTACAAGTTTAAATTATTCATGATTTTATTCAAAATCTTTTTCATGGTCTTCTTTAGTTGCGTAAAATATGAAATTGAAGCTTGAACGACATTGAAGTTTCTACCGTAAGTCTGCGGCATATAAATGTGATCCAACGGGCAGTTGATCTGATAAAAAAATAAGTAAAAAACTTCTCTCGCACGGCCGCTGTACAGACGGCGGATAGGCAACGCTGTGCTGCATACCTCGCATTCCTGACGGAATTATGGGTGTATTTTGGCTGGTATAAAGGGAACTTTTGGTGGCTGATGGCCGGCCGCCAATTAAAAACCACAGAATTTGTATGGTGTTGCGTGTGACGGGAAATGTCAAGACGCTTGCCAGAGGTAGCGCGTTTATTGCATCACGTGGACCACTCAAGTCTGTTGCATCGCGCTGGATTGACTTGCATGGAAATTCTGCCACTGGAATATTTCACACTGGTTATTTAGTTTTTTTAATACGAATCACTCAAGAAAGTTCGTCGTGATTCTTATAGGTGCTATCTGGAGCCTTCTTGTTACCCTGAATAAAACGTTGCGGGAACCTTATAGTTTTTATAGTCTTTAATCCAGATATGAATTGAGTAACGCATATTCTTAATACCCTAACTTTATTTATAGTGAGCTCTGGTCGCCAGCCTTGGCCAAGGATCGTACAAGAAACTTTTGGCAGTTAGAAGTATAATCAGTGTTATTTGTACATAATTATCTCTCCATGTACTCAGGCCAGCACCTCCCTTACAAGCCTTCTGTTTCATATTATTTTAATCATAGTCGTCAATTGCATGTGGCTGAAAAATTACTTCTCACCTGGCAACATGTGCAGTGTAGATTTTTTTTATTCCGTTCACTCATTTGGCGCACCTCCCGTACGAATATTGTTATATTGTTTATATATTATATTGTATTGTTACGAATATTGTTAGCGCAAGTGCTGCGCCGCGTTGCGCGTATAATTTCCTGTGACCTGTCATAAATCTTGGAGGAAACCCCATCGCAACTGAGCAAACTGGTAAATGATGACCTGTCATGGGGGTTTTATCGTGCGGTGATGTCGTATGATTGTTTTTTGTAACAATGATTTGGACTGCGGTAAAGATTTTAAGCATAAGTTCGAAATATGATGTCGTCCAATTATTGCGGTCATTATACATTCAATAATTGCCTTTATTTTGGCCTACTGCTTTCCATTGATGGGTGTGCTTAAACCCGAGGAAAAATGCTCAGTTGCATTCGTGATGTGAAGAGATGCATTTTTGATTGAAGTATTACATTTGTAAACAAGTATGGTGCAGAGATATCTTTTGTGGCGGAGTGTGCCAAGTTAAGAACACTGCTGGAACACTGGCGTTGAGAACACTGCTGGAACACTGGCGTTGAGAACACTGCTGGAACACTGGCGTTGATATAGTTCCAGCACTCCTGCAAGTCCAGCGCTGATGTCAGCGTCGTCTGGTTTCATTTCGTGGCATCTTGCTGAGTCATCGCCAGATGTCTGCTGCCGCTGCTGCTGCTGCATGGCTTCGTTCCTTCAAGCTGGGCGTCTTGTTAGCGCTTTTTCTCATCTATGAAAAAAATGCACTTTTGTGCTCGCCATGTCAGTCTGTCTGCCTGTCTGCCTGTAGGTCCGTGACTTCATGTTTTCGTCGACGAGAAAATGCGTTCTCTGTCACTCACTGCAGTGAGTACTGAGTTATATTGTGTAATAGTATGGGCGTATTGGTAGCATTCCTGAACGCTGTGTGCTGCAGTTTTTCCTAGGTCTCGCTTTGACTATGATGCATCATTATTTTGGTCTGTGCTACCATCTGTTTAAAGTTGTTTACACACTCGTCCACAATCCACAATAGCTTTTCATGCGTTATATAGTATGGGAATACGTCGCAGCGAAATTTCATACCTTATTTCTCGTGGATTGTGTACGCATTTTCTCGTGCTGTGGCAGAGTCGAAGTGAACCTAAAGCGCATAGCATCAAAGGGTCAGCTACAGCGAGAGAAACTTTTCAGTTGACTCCTTATTCTGTATCCTGGTATCTCAACTGCAAATTTAATTTATCTTTCCCTGGCTTTTATTGTCATTACGAAGAAATTAAATATGAGCGGAATAACAGTATAACACCGCGTCCTAATATAAGTTCACTCTGACCTGTAAACTTAGACAATCGTTGATAAGCCGTGGAATCATTAACAAACTCATCACAATTTTCAAGAATATGAGTTAAAAAGAGACAACTCTACATATTGTACACGTGTGTACGCTATACATGTATAAGTACATGACTGAAGTCTTCAAAGCTCATCTACTAATCAATGTTTGAGTGTTGTCATTCATGCATGAAGTCAGTACTGAATTAGTGGCCTGCGAAGACAACTGTCACCTCCAGTGCGGGTACGACGTGAAGTTTTCTCAATATCCATTATAGTTTTAGACAGAACAGTATTCAGGAGTAGCGATACATGCCTGAACATTGATTATTCAGCTTTGCTGCGAGTAGCACATCAGCTGCTCTATTCACCAACTTAGATTGTGATGTAGGGTTGTGAACTTATATTGCATTTAGTACCCTATTGTCATAGTTGCCACTAGTGTTACATCCGGGACCCGAGGGCGGGGTGACCTGCCTAGCGACGACTCGGAGACGGAGGACGACGAAAGCGGCGCATCAGCGTGACCGGGGACTAGGAAGTCCCGAACTCATCATAAGGTCATAGTGCCACGTTCCTAATCAAATTTATTCTATTTCTTTCACTTGTGACAGAGTAAAGTAAAATCTCTTACCGCTTAGAGACTATAATGAAGACTAGGGCACCTGCCACCCAATTCTCTTAAGTTGAAGCTTTCCAGTAACGTTTTGAATAAATTTGTATCTTGAAGTTAGTAGATACATTATCAATATATATATTGATCAGAAATCAATACGTAGTTTTTCCGATTATTCATGAATGTTCTGTAAGTTTGTTTGCATTTACGTGGGGAATATCTGATTCCACAAAAGAATGGAAGAATGGATAAAATGAAGACGCAACGTTATTTACCTTCCTATTATTCCTGCCTGGCTAAGATTAAGCGGCTATTGAAATACTAGCCAGGATAAGAACTCTCCTGCGATAGACATCTCCTTTGCATCACTTATCTTGCATTTACGAATGCCCAGTGCATGCACGAGCCGTATTTCGTGCTTCACTTGCATAGACGTCTTCTGCTACGGCTGGATGAGCTGAGCCCCTGCCACTGATTTCGAGCTGGCATGACCTTCTACTGCTACGCAGGCATGACAGCCTAATTATTTACACTAGTGGTGTAACACGCTGATCCTGACACTAGTGGACGCTATAGTGGTGTAACACGCTGATCCTGACACTAGTGGACGCTATAGTGGTGTAACACTCTGCTGCTGCTGCTGCTGCTGCTGCTGCCTCTGCTGCTGCCACGCAGTCGCGCTCTGCGTCACTTGCTCAGCGTCTGTGTGTACTTGTAATGTGTACAGAACTCACATGTGTACTGTGTACCAAACACGCTTGTGTACCATGTAAGGTGACTATTATTTGTACGTATGCGATAATGAAACTTTTCAATGAAACTATGAAATAGTTATAGTTATTTGCTGTTAGTTGCTTCAATATTATAGTGTCAAACAAGTGTTAAATTGATCCACCAGTGGCCGGTTAGTGGCGTTTCCTAGCCTATATTTACTCTATACTCTATACTAGTCTATATTTAATATATACGGTCAGCACCTCTGATACGGTCGTCTACGGTAAGCACCTCTGATATTTTGTGATACACTCACAGACTTGGTCTGCGTATTATGTTCAATTTTGGTTACGTCGCTGGTTCACGTGAACGGTTCACTTGGTGCCGTTACGTGGACGTCGCTGGTTCGTGTGAACGGTTCACTTGGTGCCGTCACGTGGACGTCGCTGGTTCATGTGAACGGTTCACTTGGTGCCGTCACGTGTGTGGACGGTTCACTTGGTGCCGTCACGTGGACGTCGCTGGTTCATGTGAACGGTTCACTTGGTGCCGTCACGTGCACGTCGCTGGTTCATGTGATCGGTTCACTTGATTCCGTCATGTGGACGTGGCTGGTTCATGTGAACGGTTCACTTGGTTCCGTCCTTGTTTTATTGTCGCTTCATCGCCAGCGAATCTTACATCCTGCCCGGTGCTCAAACCTCCCACCCATACGTGCAGCTCGCTATAGGCCCCCTCCGCATCTCAGATACCGAGCATGTCGTCTCACAAATTAGCGTAATGCAATATCGAGGAATGTCAGCTGCTGACGTATGTTGTTCACCTTATTTGCTGTGTGTGTTTTTCTCCACTCACGTCACTGGTTTTAATTTCCAGCGCACGCTGAACTGCTATTTTAAGAGACGGGGATTAATTCATTTGTCTCTGGCTGGAATTTCTCGGTGACACTGCAGAGGAAGACGTGATGCCGGCTTTACTCAAGTCTCGGTTGTATTGCTTGTTGCTGCCATGGAGCTGTCGAGAAGCTGCATACTTAATGTATGTACGTATTTATTTATCGGGCGTAAATTGCTAGCTGATTTATCAACGAGCTATTCAGGAAGACTATGCTTTCTTTAGCTCATGTTTCTCCCTGACTTCGTGTCTCTTGGTGTTAATTCTTGCTGTAAAAGTTATGCAAAAATTTTTGGTTTTAATCTTGGTAGCATGGTTTTACTATTGCGTGCATGATTTTACAGAATAATATTAAAAAAAAAATGTGGATAAACAGACAGTATTAGTAAAAGTGGATGTTTTGACATATTTTGGGTTATAAGATGTATTTAGATGCATTTCAACAGAAACTAGGTAGGTACTCTTTTTCTCTGGGCTAGTGTATGAATATGAATTTCTGTGACAATATCGTGCTGAATTATAGTGTAGCATCATTGAATATTAAACTTACTTGTGTGGCCAGCCCCACCAACAATATTACTGCAGCTGCTATCTACTCCTTGTAGTGAAGGCAATGCCAAGCATAAATGAATGTGTGAAGATGGTAGCAGAGGTGTGGAATGTTCGGTGTGAAATGTTCGGTGTGAAGGAGCTGGGTGTGTAAGATGGTAGCAGAATAGAGAGGATGAGTGTGAGAGTGTCACACTTTACATGATTGATGGTCACATCAGTGTGACTGATGGTCACATCAGTGTGACTGATGGTCACATCAGTGTGACTGATGGTCACATCAGTGTGACTGATATTGGAGGAAGATGTGTGTGCCTGATGGTGGAACGTAAGGGGTATGAGAAAGATGGGTTATGATGCAGGTGATTCTGAATGACCCTTTTCAAATTTTATTTTAGGAATATATGCATTCTTTAAAATTTGCATCATTCTCTTACGATGATAAGGTCGGTGATGTTAGGCTCTTTGTAATGCTTATTGTTTTAATTGAATATATTTTAGCCTCCTGATAGATGTACTGACTGTAATTTTATGACTGTAAACTGCGTAGCTTTAGAATCCCTGTATATATTCAAACAGAAGCCTAGTCTGAATGCCGCCTTTAGCTCCTTTCCTCTTGAAATAGTGAATAGATAGGCCGTTTACGTTTACTAGCATTATTTTCATGTCTTATCTATTTATTTTTAGTGCATTTTACTTTACTAATTGATTTATTTGTGTTTCTAGGACTGAACTTTTTCTGAACAGAATTTTGTGTTTTGAACTGACGATGGAGCTGGACTCCGAAACGTTTTCTCTTATAAAGATATGGTGAATTTTTGTGGTATTTTCTTTGCTTTTAAATTCCTGCGTAGCTGACTGATGCAAAGGTC
Organism: Hyalella azteca; assembly: GCF_000764305.2. Lineage (NCBI taxonomy): Eukaryota > Metazoa > Arthropoda > Malacostraca > Amphipoda > Hyalellidae > Hyalella > Hyalella azteca. The sequence goes on along the minus strand of NW_025947405.1, from coordinate 13,434 downwards.
TGACGCGTGGTGTCCGCGACCCTCCAGCCCAAATGCAGAATTGGAAATGACATGGAAATTGCAGACATGGAAATGAGTGTGTGGAAATTTCTGCATCATTATAAATCTTGCTTTCTTGATGTGGGGTGCTAGAGCAAATGGCGTGCGCTTTCATTGGCCAAACTAACACAATATATTTCGTGATGTTAACAAGCTATTATCCAGTATGATTTGCAGTAGGTGTTACATCACTATTCCAAAATATGGGCTTTGGCACATCGACCACATAGTTTATAATCTCTTCAGGTTGTGTGTTGCTCCAGGTGTCACATCGACCTATAATCACATTTCATCTCTTCAAACTTCGAAATAATATGGAAAAATCTTATTTTATTCATTCAATAAGAAGCGTAAGTCTGCAAGTGTGTCGACTAAATTGGAAGACTAAACTTATTTATTTCCTAAATCTGGGAATAACGATATGCAAGTTAAGGAAGCATTTTTACACTCTCAAAATTTCATTCTCAGATAAATAAACACAAACGAGTTTTACTGTTTCTTGTTATCTAATTTTTTTTCATTTAAAACCATGCGCTCTCTTTTAGCCCTTTTTGAGCCTCACTACTGACAACAAAAAGCTGTGCGAATAGAGATTCTCTCAATGCGAATTAATTATTGAATGTATGTTACAAATTATTTAATAATTCGTATCAAACGAATTAATTATATATATTGAATGTGAGCGCAAGAATTTGATAAAGTTTACTTTAGACTAGCCTCGTACTGTACGCCTGACGTGTTTATTGGAACAGAATGTGGCGTCCTGGGCCAATACTTTCAAAACTCGCTAAGTGAACGTAAGTACTTACGCTCTATTTTCTGGTCTATGATTGGTAGATTTTGCTTGAAAAGTCGTCAATGATTGGCTAATGAACTTACGATCCCTTAACTTTTTATGAGAGTAAAGGCCCTGGGCCTATACTTTCAAAAAAAGTTAAGAGATCGTAAGTTCATCAGCCAATCATTGACGGCCTTTCAAGCAATATCCACCAATCATAGACAAGAAAATAAAGCGTAATTATTTACGCTCATTTAGCGAGTTTTGAAAGTATGGGCCGAGATAGAGAGGTGACAGCCCCTGCAAGCTACGGACCTTCTTGGCAAAAAACGGAATAGGCAATTTGAAAAGTGAAGACATTTTAATTTGACATGAAATGCATACCAGAAAATATAGGCTAATTCAGATTTTACTGGTGCCGATATTATACTGATCAGTCGAATATGCAAATGACAATACGGCAACGTCAAACAAACTGAAATCAAAAGTCGCATGCAGCATCAAAAGCAATATGCTGGCTTATGCTCCTCAAGGATTTTCGATCTACAATGTCCTCATATTTTTTGTTAAAGTGCATGACCTCCAAATAACTAGCATATTAGCATAGAAAATTAAGACTCATACGTGAGTTTAGTTGCACTGAACCAGTTTAGTGCAGAAGTGTCATTAGATCCAACCCGGGCAACCTGAACCAACTGCACTGCCCGGTGCCCAGCCTTGACGCTCTGGGGGAATAGAGGTTGTTGCTAGTCCCAGACCCGACCTACATCACTGCCTTGCTGGTGGCGTCTTGTATACCGCCATATGGAGCACCTTGGCGAGCCTATATTATAAGGCTCGCAACTAGAGCATCTGTTGCAGTTTATGGACCGCCCTTATATCTGCGTCGCGGCGAGCCTATATTATAAGGCTCGCAACTAGAGCATCTGTTGCAGTTTATGGACCGCCCTTATATCTGCGTGGCGGCGAGCCTATATTTGCACCGCTGCGCATCTAAAACATTTCACCGTTACGTCTGCCGCTGCAGCTACATCGGCTGCTGCTTTCTCTTCGGCTTTTTGCAAGGGAAAACTCCGACGCAGATTGTTTGCGGTTGCCGCTTGTGCTTCCGCGAGCATCACATGAACTATACGCATATTTGCGGCCTGCTTGGCTTGTAATAAATCCATTCAAGTCACAGTAATAGAATGGAGTTTGAGAGTTAACACATGAACTCATGTCTTGCTTACTATTACTTGTACTTGACTGTTGCATTTTGAATTTATTGATTTTAATTTTTTGTCTAATATTTTCTGCTAAGTTGTAATGATTTTTTGTTATCTGTTGTAGAGTTTGTAGATATCCGTTGTACATCTTTATATTTTTTTCCGGTTTGCACGTAAAAAGATTTCTATTTAACATGCTAATTTATAAAATACTGGTTTGTAATTACAAATCCTTGCAGGTTAATTTGTTTCCAAACTACATTGGAATGCATCTTCAATTGCATAGCATTATATACTTCCTTGAATTGTGTATGAATATATTTTCCCATCTCATGTTACCATGTCTTCTAATTCCATGTCAAAATGTCTTGAAGCACGCATGTTATTACCCTCTAATACCTCATGTATAACATCTTCTTGATATGGATACAATTGCGTGCTGACATAGCTCCGCATGACATTTCATTATTTGGCCAAATTTGTTTGGAAACACGAACGAGTGACGGCTTAAGAAAAGCGTGAATTGGGATATTGTAATTTATTGATATACCGCCGATTCTCCGAGTTGCGTCACGGGAGCCGTGGGCAGCAATACTATATATAGTGGCTAACAACGGACGCGCCTCCCGAACTTGAGAATCCTCGCCCGCTATTCGCCGAAAATTGGAGTCCAAACTGCACATATGAATAAACACCAATTTGCGATAAAAGGTACAAAGATGATGGAATCAAAGATATTTAACGAGACGTCCTAGTGGAATTGTACAAGGGTTCTAAGTTCCAAGAGATTGTAAGGTTATGGAAGAGCTTAAATTTCTATTTAAAATGACATAGACGTTAATGTGTAACATAGAAGTAGGACTTCTAATTATCAATTAACTTATTAGGACACAAGTGGTAGCAGTCTCTCCAATGGATGAACGAGACACTATGAAAAGCTTTAGTAGCACTGCGCATAAGTTTCGTAGCTCACTTCCATACATGCAGAACTAGGTGAGTACGTTGATTGCTGGCTCTCACATCCCCGGGCGCCTTGGTGCTGGTATCCAAATGCTGACATGGCGTTCCTCATGCTTTATCCAAAGCCCCAAAGTTCAACTACGTCGCCCAGACTGCAGCGATACGGAACCAAGTGTCCACCGTGGCCTCTTCCGTGCGCACTTGCTAGCAACCATTGACCGATCACTCCTCAGTTCTCAACTGCTTCATATAGAGATGGTTTGTGCCAGATAAACAGAGCTGAGGTTGCTGAGAACCATCTTGGTCTAGAAGACATCAAGATGTCTTGGATAGGGTTGAGGATATGCCGGTCACCTGCTTGCTTGCTGTAGAACTGTTTGGTGATGACTTCATGATGAGCGTGCGACGGGGAGAATATGACTGCGTTTGTTGTTGTTGTTTATTTGTTTATTGATGATGTGGGGTTGTCCCCCATGTCCCTCACAGCTGAAGTTGTCACTAAGTCTTTACTTTTTATTTTTTTCTATGGGAGTACTAGAAACTGATCCATGAGGTACTAAATAAGGTTTAATTCATGCCTATAACCATGACTGCGTTACTGTTGGCAACGGACTGCTTGCCGGGACACGGGATAGATGCAGAAAATGCGGATGATTCTTCAAAGTCTTTACTCAAGAAAGATATAGAGAGAGAAGCTACAAAACCGTTGCGAATGCTTTGATAGTTAATTATGAAATAAGGCACTATTCATTGAATGTAATCAAGTTAGGACTATAATTGTAAGTCCTTTCAGAATTCCTATATATATATATATATAAGGGAAGTGCTTAAGCTATGAAACCTATTTATAATATATTATAATATATTTATATATATGATACCCTAACTTTTCTGCAAGATTTCATGTTTAGTATTAGCGAAGTTTAGTTTCAGAACGTTGAAAAAGCTGTTTAATATGTACATTACATTTCAACGGTGATTATATAACATCAAATTCAATTTTCTAAATAAATTTGTGTTAAATTTCAAATATTGTAGAAAATTTCAGCGTGGTTGCCTCGTCTTGAACTGCCTGCCGTCACATCGTTAATGTAGCTTTTGAGCTCAGGTCTGGTAACTGCTTTCCTTTTTCCTCCAACTTTATCCGGTGGCTTACAAACTTCTTATCGGGGAATTTATAGCCGGTATTTAATGCGCAAGTTTCTCACGAGTCGCAAAAAATTTTGGCGTCTTTCCTCCCGGGCTTCTCTTCAGTACCGGGGCGTTTCCGCCAATATTGATCTTTTGGCTCTTATTTCCGCACCTCCGAGGAATTTTTTTTCCTTGTGGCTCAGGATTCTTAGGTTTTGGGAAATAAACCTGGTCGATGATAGCGATCTGGGCCATGAATGTGATTGTTATCAGTTATCAGTTTTCACGAAGATTCCTGAACTACCGTCATAGAAACTGATTGAGATAAATATGTATTGTCTTTGTATAATAAAACTGTGTAGCATATTATCTGGTTGTGTTTTGGGATGGTTATGACCTGATATACCCAATATTTTGCCGTGAGTATTGCGTGCGATGGTTGGCTCTCTTAGCAGTGATAGTAATAGAGATCCATGAATGGATGAGAGCTGCCGCGGACTCCTGCTATATCTGCTCGGTAGCGGCCGATCTCCTGGGTGATGCCACTTTAAGAGGTGACGTACGACACTGCTGCTGCTGCATGCTGCTGCATGCTGGTGCTGCTGCTGCTGCTGCATGCTGCTGCTGCATGCTGGTACTGCTGCTGGTGCACTGCTGCTGCTGTTGCTGCTGCATGCTGGTGCTGCTGCTGCTGCATGCTGGTGCACTGCTGCTGCTGCTGCTGCTGCTGCTGCTGCACTGCTGCTGCTGCACTGCTGCTGCTGCTGCACTGCTGCTGCTGCTGCAGCTGCTGTACTGCTTGTGAAGCTGCATCCCTGCTGCTCCTTTTGCTGTACTTTTGCTGCTACTAAACTAATGCTGCTATAGACTCTCATGTAATGCCTGTTTTAATTCTGCTGCCGCTCTGACATGCATTCTGATGTGAGCGATGCTGCAGGTACAAATGAACTCGTCATGTGACGGAGGCGCCGACGTTGCAGTTCTCTAATCTTCACTTCTATTTGATGAACGTTACAATTCCTTGTCTAGTTTGCAACTTGAGATTTTTGAATGAGTGAATGACTTTCGTTCAGTCATTCGATATGGAATCGTTCCGATGGAATCGTTCACTTATCTAATTTAATGAATGTTTTTTTTTTATCTCGGAATTGCATTGTTTGTATGGCATTTGACTGAGCGTAAGTTTCAACGCGGCAATTATATATTACAGCTATGTATTTATATTCAGAAGCTTACCCTTATGTAGGCACGTTAATTGGGCCTAACTATCTGCCAAGTTGTAGCTCATGTTATTTCTCCTATGTCAAGAGATGTTGTTATAAAAAAGCGTAGGTAATTCATTTGAATTCATTGCAGCAATGATGCTCGCTGTAATAGTTCACGATGGACGTGGGTTATTTACGTAACAGTTGAATGCTTGCGCCTCTCTTGACTGACAATTTACAAGCTTCGATCTGAGCTCACTTCTAATCGCAAGGTATCAACAGTGGACTGCTAATAAAGTTGACCCAATTATAGGCTAAATAAAAATGTTATTCTTGCCTAATTACTGATGCAGTTAAGGCTTTAATAGTACAAGACTAAATGCAACAAAAAATGTCTTCAATCGCGAAAGTTATTTGCCAGCAATTGCGAAAGTGAAGGAGGTCGTTAGTGCTTCAGTTCATCCTTGTACTTATTAGGAATTTCTGCTGCCAGTGGCATATTCCTATTTCTAACGATATTACTGGTAAAAAGTACACTGGATCGTGCTTAAAATTAAAAAAAAATTTAACTCAGTACTCACTGCAGTGAGTGACAGAGAGCGCATTTTCTCGTCGACGAAAACTTGAGGTCACTGACGGAGAGACAGACGGACAGACGGACATGGCGAGAGCAATAGTGCATTTTCTCATAAATGAGAAAATGCGCTAAAAAGCACAGAAAGTGCCGCATTTGTGTTCACTAATTGGACCACGTATAGTTGACGTCATCAGCATTTTGCTGTGTTTGGTGCGAACCCGCAAGCCATTGCCTCGTCCGGGCCGGCCACGTGCATTCTTTTGCTCATTGCAAGTGCTTCACTAATTGAATGGAATAAAAGTTCTGCTTGCTCTCGCCTAGTTCTATTAGAAATTTTCTAGTTAATCTCTTCAATTTTTTATTATTTCCTACGGTGTTCAATTAAGCAATAATTTGTATTAAGCAATAAAAATTAAGCAATAAAAAAGCAATAAAAAAGCAATAAAAAGCATTAAGCAATAAAAAAAAAAATTTGTAAGTTAATCCTTACGGTGATGTCGTCTTTTTGTTGGCCAATCGTATATTTTCCGTTTGTCCTTCATTGTTTTTTTCACAATGATTTAAAGGGAATTTGGCGAAAACAATGAATCTCAGTTGGATCAAATGAATGTTTGTCAACTTTTAACTCCAAATGTTGTATGTTGTACGCGACTTGAATCTCTTAGTCTCCTAAGGGCTCTTTTATGTGAGGTATTGAGGTCCGTTCGGCCCTCTGACGTCACCCCAACGAAGTTTCTCACAGAAATTTAGCCTCATAATTAAGATGAGAAATTGCTCAGGTCCGCCATGTTAAGACGGTCAGAGTCCAGGGTCCATACTTTCAAAAATAGTTAAGAGATCGTAAGTTCATCAGCCAATCATTGACGGCTTTTCCAGCAAAATCCACCAATCATAGACAAGAAAATAGAGCGTAAGTGCTTACGTTCACTTAGCGAATTTTGAAAGTATGGCCCCAGCTTCATTGCTATAACTGCACTGCCGTAGGACTACAGTCTTAAACCTAGTCCTTCCAGTGGCACGAGTGTCCTAAACATTTTTGGGCGACCTAAGGCCCATAACCTTAAAAATCGTGGCAATGCTGCTTCAGAAGTACGGATATAAACCATTATTATTCCAAGCAAGTGATCAACCCCATTTTCTCTATTCAACTCGCGTATAAAGTGCAAATAAGAATAGCCCTGCAATCAAGTTTCAAGATTGCAGGGCGTGATAATATATGTAACTTCATGCTTGTAATTTTAACAAATGTTTCACCTAGTTTGTTTGTGTTGCAGATCTCGAGGCCCTGAGCTGCTCACTCAATGCATCAACGGAATCAACCATGCCTTGATTACATCCCTGCCTCTTCACTCGCTTCAACTTCTGAACTTCATGTACTTAGAACCTTAACATCCCTGTTACATATTTAGAGGCACCCTATATTGTTGGTTATTCGAGATTAAGTTCTGTCTATAGAGATAAGTTCTATACCCTGAAATCATCCTACGCCTTTCACAAATAACCTGGAATCTAATAATACAAGAATCAAACTACTCTCATTTCTATGCAAATGATAGACGTACAAATACTGTCCAGCATCAAGTAAAGAGGAAAAGTATGCCTCAAAACTACACCTCAAGCTCCTTCTGTCTTATTTCTGAATTATTGATGTGAGTCTAACATCGCCTACATCTGCCGGGTCTCTCTGGTTCTCAGTGTTCGACTCACTGTCTCACTGGCTCCCATGCACACACTCCCATCCTAAGCCTCCGCTTGTAAGTCTAGTCACACTCTCCTATATCCTCGGTATACGCGTTCTACGTCGCACGGGACCTCTAATACGTGTTCTACGTACCGTCACAAGTGACCTCTTATACGTGTTCTACGTACCGTCACAAGTGACCTCTTATACGTGTTCTACGTACCGTCGCAAGTGACCTCTTATACGTGTTCTACGTACCGTCGCAAGTGACCTCTTATCCAGGCCTTCGCCTCGAGAATGCTACCAACTCTCCGACTCGCATATTCTCATCATTGCGTATCCCGCTCACCAAAGCAAAGTCTTATCCAGCGAGCGCTTTCTGAAGGATTTGCCCCCTTGCAAGTTTGACATCGCCGGTGCTTCCTAATACACTGGCTAACACTCAACATTACGGCTGATTTGTTCAAGCGTGGATAAAGAGATTCTTTGTCGTCCAAAAACCTTAGGTGAGAGTTTGTATTGTCTTGTTTGATGTATTGCCCAGTAATTAGATCTTTTAATTCTGCCACAACTTGTTCTTTTTTGGTGAAATGTTTTCCTCTTCTTGAAAGTTGGTATTCTACTTCCGCTTACAACTTGAATTGCTGTATCATGTGTATGTATCGAATTTAAAAATGGAGTTGAATCTTATCGAACAGTGAATAAACATAGTAATTTAATTGTAATTTATTATTTACCTATCACTTCAAGTCAAAAAACATCTCACGCTTATTATTCATTGCAGGTTATCAAGGCCTGCTGGCCGGACGTGACTCGTTTAGCAGCGCCGGCGCCCGCGTTTGTTTCCTTGCCCTTTGACGCGACCTGCGGTGGCCACAAACTCAAATAAAGAGGAGAACACCGGCAGAATAACGATATTGTTCCATATATTCTCTTATATTTTGACGGTTGGCCGCATTGACTGTTTGGTTTCATCTTCCTGACGCAAGTAGCGAATATTTTATACGGGATGCTTCGTTGCTCAACGATAATCATTACCTTCTTAAGCGTTAATTATTTACCCATGTAGTTGTTTACTTGTTGTTTCTTGTTACGAATTTGTTGTTATTACCTACTTAAAGTCTCACTCCGACGTCGTGATCCTGGGGATTCTCTCATCGTTGTTGTTGTTGTTGTCGACCTAACTTGATAACCAGCGTCCCAACCTCGTGCTATTCCGTGCCTCTACCTCCATTGTGAGCCTTCTGTACCTTCTGCTTAATAAGAAACACACTGTGTCCTCTTCTTTATCTTAATTGTATTAAGTACATTAGTCGTTCAGCTGAGGTTCACTCATCTTGCGCTCATTTCCATCTACTGGACAATCTGAAGTACATATAGTGGTGCTGGTCGCTACTACTTTCTGTACGTCCTGCGATACGTTGCTTGGAGCTGTCTTCACCCTCGGCTACTATGCACGTTAAGATTCCTGTTTCGTTGACTGGGAGGTTACAAAGGAATTATCTTCAATACGCTAACTCTGTCTTCCTTGATATTTTTAAATTTGTGTGACCGGCTTGCTTAGTGCGTGTTTCGACTGCTTGCTGCTGTTCAGGGGAGCAAAGTATTTCTTCAAACGCCTTCATGTTCTTTTACATTTAGATGAGCAATGAAGAACGCGTTCTCGTGGTCGTTTTGCTTGGATGAATTTCAATTTCACAGCACGTACTAAAATATTAAATGGACTTCTCCGAACAGCTATAAAAAATTTATTTTCATCGTTGATACTTCGTTCGACCATAATATCTATGACTGTTTTCCATCACAATTCTCACCTAACTTTTCCTCGAGCATAGAGAGAAAGTAAAGAGAATTTGTGAGGGATAAGACGTTATAAGCTGTGCCCTGTGGGCATCATATCTCCGTGGACAAATCGTGATCTTGTCGGCCCAGTAAAAATTTACGGACGCGGCAGCTTCTGATTTGGATTTATAGAAGCTGGGGCAACTCTAAATTTTGTTAGGGGGTGGATGTGGTCGCCGCGATGCCTAACTTGAGTCTACGCAAGTTGTGGCGCAAGCGCACTGCTACCATCAGCCAGAAGGATCCTACCTACAAAGTCATCTACCTCGGCAATGTCCTCACAGGATGGGCTAAAGGTGGGACATCATCCTTAACATTAGGATTATAGGATTGATAGGACATCATTCTTATGGGAGATCGTCCTTATAGGAGGATTATAGGATTGATAGGACATCATTCTTATGGGACATCGTCCTTATTATCAGGATTATAGGATTGATAGGACATCATTCTTATGGGACATCATCCTTATCAATTTAACAATAGGATTATAGGATTTGTAGGATCATCTTCTTATCATTAGTCCAAATCTCTTCCCTTTTCTCTGCACGTCCTTTTTGATTTAAATACGCGAGAGACCGAGACTGGAGGTTAACTTGTGATGATTGCTTCCTTCCATGGGGTATTTTGAGGCTGCATGTTTATGAAAAAAATCTTGTCTGACATGATTGCTTCATCATTCCCAAAAGATTCCTTGCCATAGGACAAGCGTTAATTACAATTAGGTCATTTTAAGTGAATAGTCCTTAATTAGGTCATTTTAAGTGAATAGTCCTTAATTATGTCCTTTTAAGTGAATAGTCCTTAATAAGTGAATTTTAAGTGAATAGTCCAAGGACCTAATTAATTAATTAGGTCCTTGCTTCCGTTATACGCGAAACGTAATCTAGACGAACCTAGAGTTATGTTGTATTGTGTCTCCCGTGTATGTATACATCCCGTGTATTGTCATCTTACTCACACCACGGATTGTGCGCTCTCTCACCCCACTAACCATGCGCTCACTCTCCCCACTCACCGTGCGCTCACTCACCCCACTCGCCGTGCGCTCACTCTCCCCACTCACCGTGCGCTCACTCACCCCACTAACCATGCGCTCACTCTCCCCACTCACCGTGCGCTCACTCACCCCACTCGCCGTGCGCTCACTCACCCCACTCACCGTGCGCTCACTCACCCCACTCACCATGCGCTCACTCACCCCACTCACCGTGCGCTCACTCACCCCACTCACCGTGCGCTCACTC
>NW_025947405.1:0-1942 GCF_000764305.2 Hyalella azteca | reverse complement strand
CCCTCTCCCCCCTCCTGCAGGTGACCATCTGCAGCTCAGGTCTGCAGGCGGTGACACGGGAGCACGGTCTTTCTAATGTATCCCCCTCCCTCTCCCCCCTCCTGCAGGTGACCATCTGCAGCTCAGGTCTGCAGGCGGTGACACGGGAGCACGGTCTTTCTAATGTATCCCCCTCCCTCTCCCCCCTCCTGCAGGTGACCATCTGCAGCTCAGGTCTGCAGGCGGTGACACGGGAGCACGGTCTCACGGAGTACTGGGCACATCGCGTCACGTACTGTACAGCGCACCCCGCCTACCCTAAGGTCTTCTGCTGGGTCTACAGGCACGAGGGGCGGCGCCTCAAGCAGGAGCTGCGGTGTCATGCCGTCCTCTGCTACAGGAACGACAAGGCGCAGGTGCGTCCTGCAGCTTCAATCAACCATATCGCACGTGTATAATGATTCTAATAATTTTATATTATATTAGTAGTATAGCAATAATAGTTGCTAAATGCTTTTCACTCAATAGGAATATTTTAGTTTGTTCTGTTGACTTCGCACATGTATAATAATTTTATATTATATTAGTAGTATAAGAATAGCAGTTACCAAATTCTTTTCACTCCCTATGAACATTTTATTTTCTCCTGTTGACTCATTGCTGTTTTTCACGGATTAACAAAATTTAGCGTTATGTAGTCTACTGATCATTTCAATAATTATTGAATTATTTGATCAATTATGCGTTATATTTTTACACTATTTGGTTGTTGGGTGCAGGTGATGGCGAGCCAGCTGAAGGAGAGGCTGTCGTCAGCCCTGTATGAGTTCCGCAGGGAGAAAGTCATCCGTCAGAACGCGCGCCTCTCCCTCATGCACGCCATCTATGACAACGCCGCCCTGCCTTCTAGGAAGGTGCGTTCCTACGCCCGGTATCAATAGTGTTTAACGTACCTTGTGTTCAGTGGTTAGTATACTTGCTAGTGTTCTCTATGACCTGTCTCTTATACACATCTAGATGTGTATAAGAGACAGCCATGCGCTCACTCANTAATAACTTCGTACAGTATATCAAAGCCAAAGCAGACAATATTGATCGTAATGACTTCACGTTGATAAGTACAATTTATTTTAATCTATAGTCAAAATGAGTTATAATCTATAATGTATTCAGGGACAGAGATATCGAGCGACAATGTCAAGCTTGGATCTGTCTCTTATACACATCCAGATGTGTATAAGAGACAGGTTTTATATTATATTAATAGTATAACAATAGCAGTTAATAAATGTTTCTCAGTTCCTGTGAATATTTTATTATGGTTTGTTGACTTCGCACATGTATAATAATTTTATATTATATTAATACCTATAACAATAGCAGTAGCCAAATGCTTTTCACTCCCTATGAACATTTTATTTTCTCCTGTTGACTCATTGCTGTTTTTCACGGATTATCAAAATTTAGCGTTATGTAGTCTACTGATCATTTCAATAATTATTGAATTATTTGATCAATTATGCGTTATATTTTTACACTATTTGGTTGTTGGGTGCAGGTGATGGCGAGCCAGCTGAAGGAGAGGCTGTCGTCAGCCCTGTATGAGTTCCGTAGGGAGAAAGTCATCCGTCAGAACGCGCGCCTCTCTCTCATGCACGCCATCTATGACAACGCCGCCCTGCCTTCTAGGAAGGTGCGTTCTACTGCCCTGCACTGATAGTGTTGTTAAATTTTCCTTGTGATTTGTTGTTAGTATAGGTGCTAGTGTTCTCTACGACAACGGCGTCCTACCTTCTAGGAAGGAGCGTTCTCATGCTCTGCACCGATAGTGTTGTTAAATTTTCCTTGTGATTTGTTGTTAGTATAGGTGCTAGTGTTCTCTACGACAACGGCGTCCTACCTTCTAGGAAGGTGCGTTCCTACGCCCGGTATCAATAGTGTTTAACGTACCTTGTGTTCAGTG
>NW_025947404.1:0-1276 GCF_000764305.2 Hyalella azteca | reverse complement strand
CTTTATCGACTTTACAAAATAAATTGTCTTTGCTTGTGGCATTTTTTAAGTTTAAATTAACTTATTCAATGTCAGAAATGATGTTTACGAAAATTATCCATACGAGAACTAAACCACATGTACCGTACCACATGTTTTTAGACAGCACATGTCATTTTTCTCATTTTCAATTAGAAGAAGTTTTTTTTTAATTTCGAGCAACGCGTTTTTCTAAATAATTTTGTGTACGCTGGACCGCCCTTCAGGTCCTATTAAGCTGCTAATTTCGTTACATTTTACAATTTTACATGTTACAATTTTACATTTTTTAATTTCGTTACATTGTTAATCCCCAGCTCCCTCCCCTGAAGCAAGTCCCCAACATGGCTATCATGGGTTACATTTTATTCAGCTAAATGTTGATTTCTTTTTCGTCAATAAATGTTTCCGTTTCGCCAAAATTATGAGGATTATTAGTAATCTTGACTGAAGGGCTACCCTTGGCGTTGAATTTTTCCTTGAAACTGAAAATTTATTTCTGACGAGAGATTCCCTAGATTTTTTTATTTTTATTTTTTTATTTTTTTTTCTTTTAAAGGCCTCCCACACTCACCATTCAAACAAATTGAGTCGGAACAAATCCCTACAACAAATCCCTAGATGAGTCGGATGAACAAATGAACAAATCCCTAGATTGTAGAAATGTAATAAGCGCCCGTAATTTACCAACCTGTTCTTATGATCCGACCTTCTTGAACGACAAACTTATTCTACGTTGTAACGTACCATTTGAATAAATTCACTCTGAATCTGTCCACTGCCCAGTGAGCACATGGTATCAATTCCTTCCTAAGTCATGAGGTCGCAGTCGCCCCCAGCACGCTTAAACTAGCATTCCATTATAGATTGAGTCGGAAATATGATTCATTTTGTTCTAAATTTAGTTCAGGATAGAGGAATTAATTTTTTATAAATCACGGGAGAAAAATTTCATCACTATCGTAATGGAAGTAATGATACAAAGCACAAACGCTATGAACATATCATTTTTTATTTTGTTAATTATTCTAATTATCAATTAGATTATTATTAATAATATTCTTCTAATTATTACTTTCATCATCCAGATACGTCAGAGAGGAGAAGCCAGTGCGTTTTATATGCGAAGAAGAGCCCGCGGTTTGCGTTGAAACGCAAAAAGAAAACAAAAAATTTACCAAGTCCGAAGAATGTGAAAAAGATGAAGAACTAAAGTCCCTGCCTTCCCCGACCTCATCCAGCTGTTCATCCAACACCT
>NW_025947403.1:0-1498 GCF_000764305.2 Hyalella azteca | reverse complement strand
GTTATATCACGTTTTTCATATCGTCACTGACGAGATATGTGATATCTCAGACTGATTTATATTCTGTGTTAAGTAGTTCATTCAATCTATTTTAGAATTGAACCGTAACAAAGTATATTTTTTCGCATGAGAAGTTTAACTGAGACTCGAGTAATTACTTATTAAGAGATAAGAATAGGAGCTCAGATTAATTATCAGCGGAAATTCCCGCCGAGCGATGTTTCGAGGCATCACTGATAACGAACGTCGGGTGCTTGAATTGATCGACCAAGCAGCGATGGTTGAATGTGCCAATATTTTAAAATGCATTTTATTTCTAACAAAACAATTTTTTCTTGTGGGAATTTTGGAGAGGCCTAATGAGGCCTCCTGATTATGTTGCTGCATTGAGTATATAGCTGGCTCATAGGTGACTCTCCAACGATTTTGGTAAACATTTAATGAGCCTAACATTTTCGATTAACTCTGACCAGCGTTAAACCGTGTTTATACCCATTGTTAACAGGCTGTTAGATTTATATTTGATTACTTATACATAACCTATATATGCACTATCTCTTGTTGCCTGTGCTTAAACTTTGCGTTATTTGATAATTATTTACTCATTACTATTACTTTTTCATTAGGGATTTGTGATAGATTTTTAATTTACGTCACTTCATTATTGGCCGACTGCCATGAGAAGTGCAGTTAGATTCTTACTTCTGCATGTCCCGCACCTCGTTTATCAGTAGTTCAGGTCGCGCTTTAATAATGACTTTTTCGTGATCCGCGAGTTAAGATACAGCGCTTATAGCACGTCAATAATCTTATGATAAAGACGAAAAAACAGTATGCTATATATACCAGTCACAATATAATTACTTCATGCTTCAGAAAGGAAATAGCCGAATCCACAAAATCCTCGAGACTCACTGATAGTTAAATGCTGCCGCACTTATCAGCTACTTTCCGTGTGAATTCTTGTCTTAAGAATGCAATAAGTGGCGATATATTGAAATGAAATTCTCGATCTATTTTGATGATGGTATATCTATCGGGTGTTTTTAAAAGGGAGCTAATGATTCACGAATGTCTTCGGATTTTGCGTTGTCTAAAACGTGTTTGACTGCAGCGATCACACACAATTCAGGGAAGTTGAGGTGGCTCGAAATCATAATGGCGCATATGAAACGACCTTGAATACTTTATTCCCATTTAGTTGCAGTTGCACTTGCCAAATTTTCTCATGACTTATTTGTTTTATATGTCATGCTTATCTCATGTCTATTTCATTTGTTTCAAATATCATTGGAGGCCTCAGATGTCCTCTAGGCAACAGATGCTATACTAGGCCACCTTGGTCATGAGAAGATTCACGTGTCCTTATGAATGACGAGGCCATTTGGCCTCACATGTCATACGAGGCCATCTTCGTCAGGAGAAGCCTCACGTATCCTCATGAAATGACGGGAGCCTTTAGGCTTCATATGTCAAAGCGGCTTTTCAGTGCCTCAGC
>NW_025947402.1:0-2912 GCF_000764305.2 Hyalella azteca | reverse complement strand
CACCACCGCCAAGTGAGTAACACCACCGCCAAGTGAGTACCACCGCCAAGTGAGTAACACCACCGCCAAGTGAGGAACAGCACACCAAATAAAAAATGCAATTTTGCTTTTTGTGAATAAAAAAATTACGAACAAGTTCACATGTTAGATTAATTGGTGAAATTAAACAATTGATGCGATGCATTGAGGGTAAACTAATTGGTAATGTACAGCGGCCAATTATTATATTGGAATGGCGCCATTGGTACATGAGTATTCGGTACCGAAAGGTGGTTAGTGGTAGATTGTTAACACAAATCTGATGATGGATTTAGAGTTAAACCACATAAGTAACCGATAACTTTGTTATGGTACATTAGTTAATCGACTATTGTTAAGGCGCATTACGGTTCAGATGGCTGTGTAGTCAGGGAGTATAGGAACGAAGGCACGTTACAATAATATCGTATAATCTAAGAACATTGTTCTGTCTGTTCCTTTTCAGTGGAGTTCATCAGTCGTGTTTGGAGTTGGGCATGGAGCTCCCGCCATACCCGATTTCACTCCTGGTGAGCCTTCCGTACCTTAAGTATAAAATTTTATAATCAATTCACCGAGATCACAAGTATTAAACAACTCGGAAATTCCGTCCGTAAACATTAGTTTCGAGAAAATTCATCATTATTTTGGTGATCGTAAGTCCAAATATTTTTATTGCCCGCATGAAACAAATGGATCCGGGGTGCAAGTTCCTGTTTGCCCGCCAGTAAGCGTTCTGTCTTCGTGTCATCGTGGGATGTAATAGAAAGTTTTGGATATGTATATACTGATATGGGTAGTGCGGTTTCTTGGTTTTTGACATGATATTTGAACTTTGAAAGTTCTGTTCATGCAGCCGAATTGCGTTTGTCTGAGATACCTACAGTAGTCACTTTTTTGGGCATAGTACCTAAATCTTGCCGTTCTTGAATTATAGGTCTTGCAGCTGTCTAAAATTAACCCCCGACTTTGAGAACATGTAGTTAACAATTAGATATCTTATTTATATAATCCGGGCAATTAAACTGAAATATTATTGTAGCGTTGATTTTGTATACAGTAAACTAATCAATATTTGATTGTAATACATAATAAATAATTTTAAAAATGACGGTACAAAACACAATAGATAATTTAAAATCCATCGAATGGATTGTTTCTACAAATTATTGTAATTTATTTTCAGGAAAAGGCCATTTTGTCCATAAGATCCGCCCCATACTTCTACGTGGACATCGTACGTCGGGCAGACGGAGCCTACGTCACCTGGAGCACGGGAGATGTCGTACCGTCTTCCGTCCTCAACTGGGGATCAAGCAACCCGGATTATGGCTCACAGACCTGCATACAGCTCGCCTTCCAGAACCTGGTTTACCTCGACTGGTTTTGCTCAGTTGGTGACACCGTCACGCAGTTCTGTGTCGCTCAGTTCTGAAATCCCGGAATAGGAATTCCAATATTCCTGAGAGATGAATCCTTTCTCAGTGTTGATTCTTCCCGGAAAGGTGAATAGAAAATTATATATAGACACTTTCCTTTCATGGAGACTTTTGTTTTGTGAAACCAAATCAGTAGACGATAAAGTAAAGTAAAACATAACTATAAATTGAAGTTCACGTATGCTATCACTTGATCAATAAACATTTGTAAGTGGATAATCAAAAAATTCTATCAAATCATTGGATGTAGTTGGTTGTAATGGATGGAATGGAAGTACAAAGAAATGAATGGATGGACAATTTCATGAGTATAAATATCATACTTAGGGCAAATTATATTGATGAAGAAATACAAAAAAGGTAGAAAGGGTGCAAGGCAACGGGAAGAAGTAATGAAGTTATGTGGAAGTTTCATGCAATGCCCGGGAAACCGACTCGTAGGAATCAGACTTGGCCTGGTCAAATCAAGGGTCAAAATACGAGTATGTCATTTGATTCTGCTGATAAACATTAATTTTGTACTGTGTTTGGGCGAGTCATTCATCATGATTTTTACCATATATGATCCTTCACACAGTTCATTTTGGAGCCGCAGCTAATTTTTTTTATTTTTTTTTAAACTTCTCACTGAGACGAACAACTTCTAAGAATTAAAGCATAATTAGGTCATTATTATAAATTTTTCGACGCAATTTTGTCCACCCTGAGTGCACATAGACATAGACGTGAACGCATTTGTTGTTCTTCGATTGGTAATGAGGATTCACTAAAAAAATTACACAGTCCTTTGTTAGTTGCGGTGAGAGTTATTGCCCGTAATATTAAATGACTATTACATTAGGTTCGCATATAATATCTTAGTATATTTGTGTATGTTATACGAAATATATAAATTCGTGATAGTTTCATGTATATGAGTGAATTTCTGATGATTACATAATATATAGAAAACTGGTATAATAATGCTAGAAGGATAACTTTGCCACATTCGTGAAATTGTCGTTTATTGGTCGTAGATAACTCTACGGCAAATTTGAAATATTACATAGAAAACCATAATAAAAAATTTCAGAAATGATTTCAATTATATGAAAATTGTTTTGATAACCAAAGACACACTAAAATAACTACCTTAATCTTTCGCTCTTGAGATCCAAAATCTTTCCATAACAACTCACATTCATGTTTGAAAAAATGAAAGGTGCTTTACTGTTGAAACATTGGATGGTGCGGACTGTCATAGATTTTGTGTCCAGTAGCTTCATAACGAGAAATTAATTAAACATGACAAAAGGTCCGTAGCTACACTTTAAATACAGCACACTTCTTTTGTTTCTACTGCGTTACATTTTACTCGCTACAGGGTCACTGTTTACTCTCTGCCACGTCGCTGTTTACTGTCTGCATCGTCACTGTTTACTCTCTGCAGCGTCACTGTTTACTCTCTGCAGCGTC
>NW_025947401.1:13060-16203 GCF_000764305.2 Hyalella azteca | reverse complement strand
CCAATAACGGTAACGCCAATAACGGTAACGCCAATAACGGTAACACCAATAACGGTAACGCCAATAACGGTAACACCAATAACGGGAACGCCAATAACGGCAACGCCAATAACGGTAACACCAATAACGGTAACGCCAATAACGGTAACACAAATACCGGTAACGCCAATAACGGTAACACAAATAACGGTAACGCCAATAACGGTAACGCCAATAAAGGTAACACCAATAACGGCAACGCCAATAACGGTAACACCAATAACGGTAACACCAATAACGGTCAAATCTAACCATCTTCACTTATTTCGTCCCAGAATGAAAAAAAATTTACACTGATAAACCATCAGAATCAAAATATAGAAATAATTCTAGTATTTGAAGTAGAAGTGGTGTTTATTGAGATGTAAATGAATAAAACAATCAAATCTTGTTCATTAATGTAAAATTATAATTTTTCATATAGAAACTACAGTAATTAATATATAAAGTAAAACCTATATTAGTATTTGAAGCATTCTTTGTTACGTATAATTACAATTTTCATATAGAAACCACGGTAATTAATATATAAAGTAATACATATAGTAGTATTTGAGGCATTCTTTTGTGCGTATAATTACAATTTTTTATATCGAAACCACGGTAATTAATATATAAAGTAATACATATAGTAGAGGTATTCTTTACTCAGGTGTGAGAAGGAACGGCGGGGGGGGGGGCGCTGTCGAGGTCAGGCTGCAGCCGTGCAGGCTGCCTCCGTTGGGTATATATAAGCATGAAGAAATTCTTTGCATAATATAAACTATCATTAAATTAGTTAATATTCACTGAGGGATAGAAATTTGAAATATTTCTATGTCATTATTAAAGAGAATTCTAGTCATTATTAAAGAGAGAAAAAATTAAAGAGAATTCTCTATTAAGAGAATATTTTATGCATTAATTAAATAATTAATACATAAAGTTAATGGGCTGAGAAGTAAAATATTTGGTAAAATGGAAGATGATTAATAAATTAATTTAAATCCTGAATAGGTAGAAAAGAAAAGGAACTTTCGCTTAAATACAAATGATCTATTTTAAAAATTGTTGGAATTTACGAAGGTCAATTACTTTCTTACTAAAATCAAATTAATCTGTAATTATGTATATATCTCTAATTTACAGAGGGCTGTAGGAATGCATTTGCCAAAATACTAAATTTGCAAGCATATTAAATAAAACGAACGTTCTAAAAAATCCTTAAACAAATTAACTTGGAACTTGGAGACTAAATTTTACGGAATTTTTAACGGATACTATCTTATAAAAATATAATTGACAAAATGTACCGTGAATGATGAATTATCATGTATCTAAAATGGGCAACAAATTTAGACTTTTTAGCTAGAATAGAACAAGTTCGCTGAATTTGCACCTACCGCCGAATAGAGATAAAGATAAATAGAGATAGAGTTAAACTGTACGAGATGGCAGGCCTTACCAGCCTTGTGGCGTATAGCGTTACAAGCATGCGCATGTGTTGCGTATAGCGTTACAAGCATGCGCATGTGTTGCGTATAGCGTTACAAGCATGCGCATGTGTTGCGTATAGCGTTACAAGCATGCGCATGTGTTGCGTATAGCGTTACAAGCATGCGCATGTGTTGCGTATAGCGTTACAAGCATGCGCATGTGTTGCGTATAGCGTTACAAGCATGCGCATGTGTTGCGTATAGCGTTACAAGCATGCGCATGTGTTGCGTATAGCGTTACAAGCATGCGCATGTGTTGCGTATAGCGTTACAAGCATGCGCATGTGTTGCGTATAGCGTTACAAGCATGCGCATGTGTTGCGTATAGCGTTACAAGCATGCGCATGTGTTGCGTATAGCGTTACAAGCATGCGCATGTGTTGCGTATAGCGTTACAAGCATGCGCATGTGTTGCGTATAGCGTTACAAGCATGCGCATGTGTTGCGTATAGCGTTACAAGCATGCGCATGTGTTGCGTATAGCGTTACAAGCATGCGCATGTGTTGCGTATAGCGTTACAAGCATGCGCATGTGTTGCGTATAGCGTTACAAGCATGCGCATGTGTTGCGTATAGCGTTACAAGCATGCGCATGTGTTGCGNTTCCTATACCTTATTATAACTACTAGCCTTATTCCTATACCTTATTATAACTACTAGCCTTATTCCTATACCTTATTATAACTACTAGCCTTATTCCTATACCTTATTATATCTACTAGCCTTATTCCTATACCTTATTATATCTACTAGCCTTATTCCTATACCTTATTATATCTACTAGCCTTATTCCTATACCTTATTATAACTACTAGCCTTATTCTTATACCTTATTATAACTACTAGCCTTATTCTTATACCTTATTATACCTACAATCCTTATTCTTATACCTTATTATACCTACAATCCTTATTCTTATACCTTATTATACCTACAATCCTTATTCTTATACCTTATAATACTTATCAGCCTTATTCTTATACCTTATTATACCTACAATCCTTATTCTTATACCTTATAATACTTATCACCCTTATTCTTATACCTTATCGCTTGTATTCAGGAGTGAGCCTTATTCTTATACCTTATCATACCTACTAGCCTTTAACCTTATCGCGTGTATTCAGGATTAAGTTCGTACAAGCCTTTATTTGGGAGCAATGCACACATCCTGTTGCCTCCCGACCCCCTGGTATTTTCTAGAACCTAGTGTAGCACTCGAACTTTGTTCTAATGCTAATGAATAAAAATTAAAATTCTAACAATGAAAATGTCTTATTGCATTTCATTCACTGTTAATTATTCCTAAATCCAAATAACAGCACTACTGCGCGGTGCTCCAAATAATGGCACCACCGCGTGCTCCAAATAACGGCACCACCGCGTGCTCCAAATAACGGCACCACCGCGTGCTCCAAATAACGGCACCACCGCGTGCTCCAAATAACGGTACCACCGCGTGCTCCAAATAACGGTACCACCGCGTGCTCCAAATAACGGTACCACCGCGCTGTCTCTTATACACATCTAGATGTGTATAAGAGACAGACATCAGACAGAAAGACGTGAACATCAGACAGAAAGACATGAACATCAGACAGAAAGACGTGAACATCAGACAGAAAGAC
>NW_025947401.1:1832-12946 GCF_000764305.2 Hyalella azteca | reverse complement strand
ACTTATACGGATCCAGGCAAGAAGTCCAGCAGCTATCTCAATCAATCGTCAGCTATGGAAAGATCGGGTTCCAAAGGCCGGATCCCTTGTGAATCAAGTCAAGAAAAGTTCAAGAATCGGCAACAGGCCATGGACCTATTTCTTCAACGCCGACACTTCTATTCTATTCTATTCTATTCTTTTCTATTTTATTCTATTCTATTCTATTCTAAATCATCCTAAACGAATGACTGCGTGCTAGGCGATTTTTTTTCGCCTAATATAACCTGCATTTAATTTTTGCTTGTCCACGCAATATTTTTTATAGAGCTAAGTGTTTGCGTGTTGACTTCTAAATCATCATAATACGGCGTCCTATTCCACTAAATTTCATCTTAATACGGCGTCTTATCCCTCTTTATTTCTTCAAATTCAACGCGAGCGCTGATATTGAAAATTTTTTTCAAATTTGGAACTACTTGAACTATTACCCTATGAATTTCATTCACTATATCCTCTAATAATAACAATGAGTGTGTATAGTCATATATATGCATCCTAAGCCACATTGTCGCATGTTGAGTCAAATTAAATTAATGTGTTTTAGAATATTCAAGTTAAAGTAACGAGACAAATTATCCATATAATGAGACTTTCACGTAGCACTGGGTCAGGTTGACCCACACAAAGGTAGAAAGNCTTATACACATCTAGATGTGTATAAGAGACAGGCCCTGACCGCCGTCGCTCATTAACGGGACTCGCTTGCTCTGAAGTTCTGCTCTGAAATGCGATCAAATCTGCTGCTTTAAGCGACAAAACATAATTGCTTGACATGTTAATTGATAATTAAATGTGGTAAGTTGTCATGTTAATTCATTGTGGAATAATTGGTTATAATATTTATTATGACATAATTATTTTATTCATAAACAGAGTGGATATTTTCAAGAAATCCATGATATTGTCGAGGAAACTTTGAGTATTGTGCGAAGAAGCGTCGTAAAGGAAGTGTTCTCAGAATAGTTTCATAGCGGCTCAAGAAATTTATAGTTGCTGAAAACTTATAGACGTCAAATGTTATTTTTAAACAGATTTTTTTAAACAATTAATCTTCTCTGAATATTTCGAGTTACCCTGAATTATTATCCTAAATTATTATCCTTAATTATCATCCTAAATTATCATCCTAAATTATTATCCTAAATTATTATCCTGAATTATTATCCTAAATTATTATCCTAAATTATTATCCTAAATTATTATCCTAAATTATTATCCTAAATTATTATCCTAAATTATTATCAAAAATTATTATCCTGAATTTTTATCCTAAATTATTATCCTAAATTATCATCCTGAATTATTCCCATCATCGCTAGTCTCAGGGCAATTCAATGATTAAAATCCAAGTGTGATCACACAATCAGAATCGTACACTCAGAGAACTAAGTGAGACATGGCCCAATAGCCATGCACTTTTTACCCTTTGTTGGGTCATCCTGACCTAGTTATTCCTTAAAATGGGGTATCAGTGCTACGTCCGCTGTGCTGTGTGTACGTCTGGAAGTTGCCATTTAATACATTTCTTTTACCGAGTGTATACATTTCCTCTGTTCCAGGTGCTATCAATTAAAAAATGGCGTCCTGCGGTCAATACAAACTTCAGAAATTCATTATTCAGCCACGACATGTCGAGGTATTCATGAATGACATCAATGAGTGTTGTGCCCTCGCCATCACGCCGCGTGAATCACATGCTTAATACAGGGTGAAGCAGAATTAACTGACCCTTTTAATTTGTTAATAAATAAAAAACTAAGAACGTTATGAAGTTGAAACTTGTTTCCGCTCTATTTCATCAAGTTCAACGATAGCGCAGATATTGTAGAATTTTTCCGAACTTGAAATTACTTGAACTATTACCTTGTGAATTTAATTCGCCATATCCTCTAATAATAATAATAATGAATGTGTTTAGTCATATATTAGCCTCGTAAGCCACATTGCCGCATGTTGAGTTGGTCATATTAAATGAATGAATAATCGAATTGTTAAGTTAAAGGAACGAGACAAATTGTCCATTTAATGGGACTTTCTTACCAACAACACAAGAGTGCACGTAGCACTAGAGATCCAGACTGGGTCAGGATGACCCACATAAGGGATAAAAGTGTCTTGCAATATTGATAAACTCCCACACATTTCTCTGAGTGTGCCACAGCTTTCAGCGGGTGAAGGTCGCCGCTTGTGGCCTTCTCCTCAGACAGCGTGTGATGTTTTATCCACTCATTCTTCACTGTGAGTGCGTGTGATGTTTTATCCACTCATTCTTCACTGTGAGTGCGTGTGCTGTTTTTGGCATGACTTACAAGGCGGTTTGGCAATTACTTCAGTCAGCTCTGACCTCCGTCGCTCATTAACGGGACTCGCTTGCTCTGAAGTTCTGCTCTGAAATATCAACTTCTGATTTGGGCAGACAAAACATAATTGCTTGCCATGTTAACTGCTTATGATGTGTGGAAAGTCGAGATATTCAGCCACGACATGTCGGGATATTCATGAATGAATCAAATGAATGCTTGTAAGTGCATTAATATGTCATTTGATGCATTAATATATCAATTGAGGCTCAGATGCATTAAAATATCTCTCATTCTTGAATCATTTTTAAAATTCTCTTCCTGCGCGGCTATAGCTTCAATGGCTCTATAATTAATGCAATCCGCCAGAAACACAGACTAACCTGAATTTCTTTTCTGATATTTTTGGTGAGAAAAAGACGTAATAATCATGAGATGTATTGCAAATCGTGTAATATAACTGCATATTGCACACCTCCTATTGCCTCTGCCGGGCATGGCTACGGCGTTCAGTAGAAACTTCATAATAACATTATCAGGATATTTATCACTATTATCAGCTTAATATTATCAGGATACTAAGGATTATGATCAAAGGATTTCATATTATGAGCTATGAATGAAAATGAAAATATTCACGATGAATGAAAATATTTACAAATGTGCGATAAGAATATCTGCATTTACTACATTCATACTACGGCTTCAGTAGGCAACGTAGATAACATGTAGGGAATAGGTAAATTTTTAACTTAACGACAAAGTTATCTTGATATGTCTTCCTACCTAAACTTAAACAACCTACGTAAATTTCAGCTGAAAAGTCAAATATCAATAAATGGGCTTCTAAGAAGAAATGAAAATAAATATCAATTTATGATACCTTACATCCCCTTACATTCATGGCACCATACATTCATGATATCTTACGAGAAATGATGAACAAACTCATTCCATATAAACCGTGAAATCATTTCATCGAACAACGTACGAAGATCATAGCTTTGTTGACTTAACATTTTTTAGATCGGTTAATTAAATAGCAATGCTTAAAGAAAACTAACAATTTTTATAGTAAAAGTCGTGCTACAACGAAAGTGCATGATATTATATGTACAATATGTCAGGACTTCTTAAGCCTTACGGTAGTTTATATTTAATTGAACAGAGTGAAAAGTGGGTTGCTGATAATGGTATAAAGATTATCTAAATACCTTTTATGTTCTAAAAATCAATGTATTGATGCTGAACCTATGTTATTATCAGACCCATGATCAAGAAGAGTAATGAGACTTAGATGGTTCTGCAGACATAACAGTGATATATATAGAGCGTTATGTGATGATCGTTAGGCTAATATCACGTTCAAACTATCACTATAATAAACGCATTCGATATAAAATATCGTATAAAACAAGTAAATATATAATATCACAGTCAACGCAAGAACTCCATTATGAGTTCCACTATACTATAAACTATATAGCAAGTTCTTCATGTTTAGTGCCTTCATATATCACTAATAACGACCATGATATATGACATATAGTAAAGCACTATATAATAACCACCATGATATATGAGATAAAGTTTCTCAACTTCTTACCAATATCTTGGAAATACTTTGAACTTTACGGCAAATTATTTTCATTTTAGTTCTATATCATTATTTAATCACCAATTTATGAAAACATATTCAGGGTTTTAAATCCTAATTAGAAATCTCTTGACTCATCAATTGAAGAAAACGACTTGTTGTTGTTTCTTAATAGGTTCAGAAACCGTGCTGAAAATAATTATAGTTACTCCTGAGATTTCGAATTTCTCTGGCGCCGTTCAAAAGATGACAAATGTTTGAGGTCGTCGAGCGTGACCGACCCTCACATCCCTCGGTGGGAGGTCGACGTGTCGGCAGCGAGCAACCACTCACACACCCTCTGTGTCGTCTCCCCTTCATCCACTGTGGTCTTGACACCAAAAGTCTTCAGGAGGTCCATGAGGTGTTCACCACCACCGGTGTTTTCGTAAGGCATTTTGGAAGCATTAATGAAGATTTCTGATGAACTTTCATCAAAGGCAGCGATATCCTGCGGGTCTGATCCTTTTAGGAGCCAGATGTCCGACACGTATTTGTAAACTTCTTGCACCTCAGCGCGCTTCTCAGGCTTTGGTTCCAATAGCCTTCGCAGAAGGCGAAGAAGTCGAGCAGAAAAACATTTAAATCTTTGGGGAACTTTTGTTGTTTTGCGTTTGATCCAAGCGACCCAAGCGTTGTAGTGACGGTCTGTGATGTCGGCAGAATACCATGGGAAAGATCCTGTCAGAAGTACGAATATTAGGACCCCCAACTGCCAAGCATCCTGGGAAGTCTCGACCTCGTATCCTTCGTTGTAAACTGCTCTGCAGATCTCAGGAGGCATCCATGGGACTCTAACGTTAATTTTCTTAACTAAATTCCCCGCTCTTTGTGTCAAGCCAAAGTCGCCAAGTTTAACACGCGTCATGTCCTTGTCAAAAACTAATATATTCTCTAGCCTAACGTCTCTGTGCACCAAGTCTTTGCTGTGCATGAACTCCAAGGCGAAGGCTATCTGTTCGGACACTCGCTTCGCTTTGATCTCACCAAGGCCGCCTTTCTTCACGAAGGCCGCCATATCTCCTTCAGGCGCCAACTCTTGCGCGAAGACATAAGACGTTGCCGTATCGAAGGCCACGTCGAAGCTGTTAATTATGTTGGGGTGAGGGCTGAGGTAATAGTTATAGTGTATCTCACGGAAGAAATCTTTCTTCTTTGTTGTCTCTTTATGTATGCACTTGAGGGCCAGTCTCGTGTCTGAAGTATGATGGTATGCACTGTACACTCTTGCGTACCACCCCTCGGCCAGCAGACGCACGCCGCAGAACTCCGCGTCCACCTCGAGCCGCTCGAGTTCAAAGGACTTGACTCTGTGGAGGCTGTGGCGGCCCTTGCTGCTGCTGCAGCTCCCTTCAGCCATGCCAGCTGCACGCAACACCAAAATATATCATGAAAAACAATAAATTATAATATATTTATTAGCTTGGCAAATTTAAACAATAAAAAAATAATGGATGATCTTCAGCATCTCCAATTGCGCATGAAAAATAATTAATAATCTTCAGTATCACCGATTGCGGCAATATCTTTCATAATCAGCGTCCACTTTGAAACGAAGATCGGATAGCGATATCCTATCTAAATAAAATATATACAACGCATACAAAATAGTGAAGTAATTCCATTTCATCTTACCAGGAGTAACTGTGATTCGCGTCGTCTTGAAGGTAGAAATGTACAAAAATTAATCCGACAAACTGCACTGTCAGCAGCGGCTCACTCCACCTTCAGATCAGGCTCACTGTGATCCGTGCTCCTCCACCTTATCTTTCACTGGTCGAAGCAAGTCTGGCGGCTCGAGGGCCTGCACGGCTCTTATATAGCAGGGCCGCGTGACGTCACGATGACGTCACTGGCAGCGTCGTCATGGCAACCCAAGCACTACTCAGAAGGCTGGGAATTTTCTCTTAGATATTATTTGGCTGCGGCGCTGGCGATTCCCAGGCAGCCGACACTTTTTGTCGAGCTGTTCTCGGCAACAACCATGTCGTAATGTCGTAAGCCTTACGTCAGAGCGTCTTGTTGTTGTAGGCATGTCGTAAGCCTTACGTCAGAGCGTCTTGTTGTTGTAGGCATGTCGTAAGCCTTACATAAGAGCGTCTCGTAATGTCGTAAGCCTTACGTCAGAGTATCGTAAAGGACAAGGCAGTAGGAAAACCCTACATCTGAAATATAATAAAATAGTTAATTTACTTCACTAATCATATAGTGAAATGTGTGAAAATAACTCCGTAGATTTTAATTCAAATCAATTTCTTCGCGTTCCGTATATTTTGTAATAACAATTATTTAACATTCAAATAACCCTTTCTTCAATTAATGAAGGATTGGCATTTGCAGTCAAGATGTTAGCGCTGAAATTCAGCAGAGTTTGCTGCTGAATATCTTGAGTAGGTTTCACTTGTAACTTTTTATTGTACATATTATTGTGATATAAACAGCAAAAGAGATGTGTATAGAACATATATTATTTAATTAATTATAAAGATAAGATCTGTTATATGCCGCCCTTGCTTCACCGCTACGTCGCTACGTGTATACTATGCGAAGTGAAATGAAACTGTCTGTGAAAATATTTTTCACGTGACAATATATCCTACGTAAATAGTTCCTTCAAGCGGAATATTTCCTTAAAATATTATTTCTTCTATATATTTATGATGCAATATATTCCATGCAAGTACTTCCTTCAAGTAGATCATTTCTTATAAATAATAAATTCTTTTATATATACATACAATATATTACACGTAAATACATCCTTCGAGCAGATCAATTCTCTTATATATTATATTCTTCTATATACTGTATTTATAATACAATATATTCCACGTAATTAATAGAAGATATTGGCACTAAACAAAGCCTCAAAGTATATAAGGTATTATTTACGTCAAAACAAATCCCTCTTATATCTTCTAAATTTCAGAAGCAATAAACGTTGGCGTCAAGTCCTCCTTTTTCTCGAGTGCCAACGAGATGTGAAGTGCTTTTTGTGTTGTAAAGAAATAAATGAATTATTTTGTGACGTCTTCAGAGATGCTCACGTGAACGACAATCAAGTGTGAACTAAAAAGGAGAATTTCTCCTGACATTCGTTGAAGACTTGATTTGTGTTGAATATTTACGTTGAAGACTTTACATTGAAAACATCACGTTTGATACTTAACGTTGAAAATTTCACGTTGAAGATTTATTATTTCCTCGCAACGTCTTTCATTTGTTACTCTTTCATAAAGAAATAAATTCCGGATCAAAACAAGCGTCACTCTAAGCGCAAGAAACTAATAAACATAATAGATTTTATGAAATTCTTACGCCTCTTTAATATATTAAAGAGCATCACTCTATATTAAATTTATACGCCTCTTTAATTCACTTCTTAATGACAGTAAAATAAGCCCAGTTATTAAGGGCTCAAATTTCAGAAGAAGGATCGCGGCGGCAGCGGGGGAACTTTTTGGGAAAATGTCTGCGTCAGAAAAACTGTTCACGCAACTGCCAAAGTAGCCTTGAGTTGAGTGAGTTTGACGGAACTTTGATGAATAACTTGAGTAACTTTAATGAAACTTTATAGTGAGAGCAACTAGAGCGAAATTGTTCAGCTGAATTGTTAATAGGTTACTCAGAGCAACTCTGAACTCCAGGAAGTGCGTACGTTGAAAACTGCATCAATAGATATTAGCATAATTATAGACAATGATTATTATAGTCAAAGTAATCTCATCTCATTATAGGTTAATGAGACTTGTTATAGAGTTTCTTTTATGGGGTAAAGCATCAATAAAAAAGCAATGGGTTGCCGTCATCAGGATGTGGGCTTTGCGATGTAGATCGATGAAGGAAATACCGCGTTATATAGACACTTAGCCTCCTTAGCTGTTGTTGTGCAACTCATATATATCTTTGTTAATGAATTATAATATATTATATTATATTATATTATATTATATTATATTATATTATATTATATTATATTATATTATATTATATTATATTATATTATATTATATTATATTATATTATATTATATTATATTATATTATATTATATTATATTATATTATATTATATTATATTATATTATATTATATTATATTATATTATATTATATTATATTATATTATATTATATTATATTATATTATATTATATTATATTATATTATATTANGTCCCCTGCCGTCCCCTGCCGTCCCCTGCCGTCCCCTGCCGTCCCCTGCCGTCCCCTGCCGTCCCCTGCCGTCCCCTGCCGTCCCCTGCCGTCCCCTGCCGTCCCCTGCCGTCCCCTGCCGTCCCCTGCCGTCCCCTGCCGTCCCCTGCCGTCCCCTGCCGTCCCCTGCCGTCCCCTGCCGTCCCCTGCCGTCCCCTGCCGTCCCCTGCCGTCCCCTGCCGTCCCCTGCCGTCCCCTGCCGTCCCCTGCCGTCCCCTGCCGTCCCCTGCCGTCCCCTGCCATATATAAGATATCTTATATCTTATATCTAATATCTTATATCTTATATCTTATATCTTATATCTTATATCTTATATCTTATATCTTATATCTTATATCTTATATCTTATATCTTATATCTTATATCTTATACCTCATATCTCATATCTTATATCATTGATCATAGATCATTATATCATCTGTTACATATATCAATATTTCTATCTCTATATTGCTACCCAGAAGCAGCGCTCGTGTTGCGTGCCCAAAAACGCGTGCAGACGCGAAGTCTTCACAGGAACTGGTGAGATAAGTGACAAACACTTAGAGAAATGTGCATGACTTTGTCCAAGTAGCGACGCTCTTTTGGCGCTTTTGTGAGTCATCCTGACCAAGTTTTGCCAGGCAAACGAGCGCATTAGTTAAACGTCAGTTCTGTGCTTGATATGTGGGTCATAAAGCATCGTTATTGGACAATCTAACCCATTCTATTTCCTGAGTGAAGACGTGAATATCAGCACAGATAACTGGGACACGCAGCCTGCTTGTTGATAACTGGGACATGCAGCCTGCTTGTTGATAACTGGGACATGCAGCCTGCTTGTTGATAACTGGGACATGCAGCCTGCTTGTTGATAACTGGGACATGCAGCCTGCTTGTTGATAACTGGGACATGCAGCCTGCTTGTTGATAACTGGGACATGCAGCCTGCTTGTTGATAACTGGGACATGCAGCCTGCTTGTTGATAACTGGGACATGCAGCCTGCTTGTTGATAACTGGGACATGCAGCCTGCTTGTTGATAACTGGGACATGCAGCCTGCTTGTTGATAACTGGGACATGCAGCCTGCTTGTTGATAACTGGGACATGCAGCCTGCTTGTTGATAACTGGGACATGCAGCCTGCTTGTTGATAACTGGGACATGCAGCCTGCTTGTTGATAACTGGGACATGCAGCCTGCTTGTTGATAACTGGGACATGCAGCCTGCTTGTTGATAACTGGGACATGCAGCCTGCTTGTTGATAACTGGGACATGCAGCCTGCTTGTTGATAACTGGGACATGCAGCCTGCTTGTTGATAACTGGGACATGCAGCCTGCTTGTTGATAACTGGGACATGCAGCCTGCTTGTTGATAACTGGGACATGCAGCCTGCTTGTTGATAACTGGGACATGCAGCCTGCTTGTTGATAACTGGGACATGCAGCCTGCTTGTTGATAACTGGGACATGCAGCCTGCTTGTTGATAACTGGGACATGCAGCCTGCTTGTTGATAACTGGGACATGCAGCCTGCTTGTTGATAACTGGGACATGCAGCCTGCTTGTTGNCCCACACCTCTTCCCTCAGGTCCCCACATCTCTTCCCTCAGGTCCCCACATCTCTTCCCTCAGGTCCCCACACCTCTTCCCTCTGGTCCCTAATTTAACTCTTTGTTCTCAGATGTGTTATACGTCGTCAATAACATGTAATATAGAACAAAATTTAATATCAATATTACTTGATTAATACAATTGTTATTGATCTTAATAACTATATTCATAAATAAATGTCCATAAACATTCACAAAAGTTAGTTCTTCTGTTGCATGATGTGCTGTCGAGTGATTATTTTGCGTTTTTATGTGCTCTGTCTATGTTTTGTTTCAGTGTTTCATATATATTTTTCATATCTTCATTTTCAATGTTTTATATAACTTTATATATCATTATTTTCAACATTTTATATATTTTTATATATATTTAGTTTTAGTGTTCATATATCTTTATAAATGTATAGTTTCAGTTTCTTATATACCTTTATATGGCTTTAATTTCAGTGTTTATTTATCTTTATATATCATCAGTCGTCTGCAGCAGCCTCTATATGTCACCTCTCTATCTTCAGTATAAGCGCTTCAAATAAAAATATGAACTTCATCACATTTATTGTAATTATTTATATTATAATAAATGAATAAAATATTGATATTTTAGTCTATGATTAATAAAATGACCAGCGAAATAAATATTGTCAAGAAACTTCCAGAGGTTAACGCTGGCACTGCAACACTCAGATAAACGCAGGGGCCATTCTGTCCCAATACTGACACACTTCCGGCACGTAGCCCGGAGACGCCATTGCTTGAGTCAATTTGACCCGCTCAGCGACAAGAAGTGCGTCGCTATTTGGACAAATCCCCACTCATTTCCCTGAGTGAAGACGCTGCCAAAATTACAGTTCAGTTTAGGGGGAAACCTCGGCTTCAGGGAAGCCCGCTAGATCTAGCGGTGACAGCACCAACAGTGTCAGTGAAAGATTAACTGGGCAATTTCAGTGAAAGATTTTAGAAGGTAATTACATTGTTCTAAGTATCAGAAGCTTACGAGATAAGCAATACGTGAAGAGACAAAGAAGTTGATAATATATTATTAAACTAGCAGGCAAATCCTTCAAAATAATCAAGATCTTTTCATTGCCTAGAACTTCTCATTGCCTCATATATTATTTTATCAAACTAGATAATTAGTAATAAGTATGTTATGTTATTAGGCTTGTAATTGCGGACGTCAGAAAATCTGGACTATGATTTCCTATACATATTATGGTGCCTTGTGTTGTATGCCTTGTGTTGTATGCCTTGTGTTGTATGCCTTGTGTTGTATGCCTTGTGTTGTATGTCTTGTGTTGTATGCCTTGTGTTGTATGTCTTGTGTTGTATG
>NW_025947401.1:0-468 GCF_000764305.2 Hyalella azteca | reverse complement strand
GTGCTAATATCATAACAGGACGTCGGACAATGACAGCTCATCGCATATCATATAACAAATCAGTCGCTGAGCAGGAGATCCTGGTGCAGAAAAACATTCGCAGCGTAATTATACTTCGAATTGTATAGCTGTTTAAATCTGTGTGTATAAATCTGTGTGAACTGTAAAGCTGTATAACTCTGTGTGAGTTGTATAGATGTATAACTCTGTATGTTTGTCTGTTTTCTACAAAATTTAACCTCATAAAGCTATTATCCACTATTAATTAAGTTTGTATAGTAATTTCCTATCACTGTTTTATTGGCAAAACTCTAATACAAACTAAAATGGAAATTCAAAGCGGGCGTTGTCTTGAAATGGTTTGCCTGCACGCAGATCTGATCAGACGTCGCTTCAGCTCCACCAAGACGTGGGGCAGCAGGTCCCACAGCAGGTCCCACAGCAGGTCCCACAGCAGGTCCCACAGCA
>NW_025947400.1:0-626 GCF_000764305.2 Hyalella azteca | reverse complement strand
TAAATGAGTACCTGGCTTGTCCAGGGTGTTGTGTAATGCAATCAAATGGTTCTAGCGGGTCAGCGAGCCAGTGATGGTCGTAGAACTACCAGTGGTACTGAGTGCCTGGAAAAACTGACCTATCACCTCCCCTCCCTAGTTGCCACTGCCAGGATGGGCAATTACAACAACAACCTATAAATACATGTGTGATATTGTAAGAACAAGAATTTTTTATGTTGTCTGTCAAAATAGTAACTATAAGGATATTTTTAATCTTGATCCTGCTAGAAAGTGATTGTTTTTTAATTGAATTGATTGCTTCTATTGAATTTGCATTCTGGGAACTTAAGTGACTTTTACATTCTTATATTGAAACTCAGGAAGCAGGAGGGATGTTGAAACTTGTGAACCAGGAGAGAAAAATTTCTATTTGCCATGCCCAGGCTGGCTGCCACCAGAGCCTTAATGGCATTTGTGAAGCTGCAAATTTCTTGTAAGATGAATGTCCCACCTAATTGAGGGAAAAATTTATGACTTGGCCAGAAAATATGAAATTTGTTTAAAAATTTGTGAATTTGAAACTAAAGGACTTCAACCAAATATGGAAATTTTCCAAATTTGTTGTTACTGAGCTGCTAACCAGA
>NW_025947399.1:0-643 GCF_000764305.2 Hyalella azteca | reverse complement strand
GTGAAACGTTTACATTTAAAATCAAATTCAACGTCCTCCAGTCCAAACATGTAAGTTGTTAATGAGGCATGATTACACCAGTGAAGCCAAAACTTCATAGACCCCCCTCAAATTCATATTTTATGCTTCGTATAGAAAACGTTAAGGGAAAACTATAATAATGAAGTCCAAAGTTCATGTCGACCCTGCCTCTGCCGTCCTCATGGACAAATAGATTATTTTGTTTATTTTCTAACAGCTGAAGTCTGAACCAGCATGCAGGATGCAGAAAATGTGATGAACAAAATAAATGTCACATTGAAATAAAATCAACACGGAAGGTAAGGTCAGTGCCACTGTCAGTGGTCCACAGTGGGCCACAGTGGGCAGCAGTTGACAGCAAATCAGCAATATATAATACAACATCAACAAGGAGTATGCAAAATAATAGTAAAGTTTCTAAAATTAAAACGTTGTTCCATTGCCTATTAACTGGTTTTGGCTAAAAATACCTTTCATTAGATAGAATTTTTTATGCGTCAGCACTCAGCAGTTGTGTAAACAAGTGTATAATCATAATATTTTATAAATGTACAGTTGTACACTCTCAGTGACTCTCTGTACAGTTGTACACTCTCACAACTCGCAAAAGTAAGTCATTAAC
>NW_025947398.1:0-436 GCF_000764305.2 Hyalella azteca | reverse complement strand
CCGGAATGAACAAAAACTAAAGAAACTGGTATTTAGGCCGGTGAATGTCGGCTTTCGGAACACAGAAGTTAAAAAACGGCCATTAGGTTTCGTAATATTGCAATCAAGGAAAGACAAACTATTATTAGATTCGAGCTCCATGGCAAATTTGATAGAATTATGTTGCGAGTTTAGGTAATCAAAGAATGGTTTGACATAGGAGGGATTTGCTGGCAAGTTTTATAGACAGATTGACGGTTTAGGCTTGGCCCGACTTCTTAGGACTACCGCTTGGCCCGACTTTTGCAAATATTTTTATGTGTTTTCACGAGGTTTCTTGGCTGGCCAATTGTCCTCTTGATTTTTAGCCAATATTCTATAACAGATATGTCGATGGCACATTTCTAATTTTCAAACATCCCTCCCATGTCAAACCATTCTTTGATTACCTAAACTC
>NW_025947397.1:0-69152 GCF_000764305.2 Hyalella azteca | reverse complement strand
ATATATGTTCAGATTTGAAATGCCTAGCTCCTTATCGAACCCGGTGGAAGTCTAGTAGCTTCTTCAAACTATCGCCAGTCATGAAAAGATCCGGTCAAATGACACGAGTTTAGATCTATGAACAAGGCACGAAATGGAAAAGAATCGGCGACAGGCCACATCAGGCCTACACTTCAGAGCCGACATCACTATGTTATGTTATGTTATGTTAAATCAATTCGGCTACGTCTTGGAAAAGTGTTGCACATCTATGCCTATTTCACCCATACATCAGCGGTTTCAGCGTTTATAAGACCGGAGGTCTGTCGCCGATTCTTAACATCGCAGTACATTCATAGCTTGTTGCGGTCTCGAACTCGCAACTCAATGCTACAATTCTGCGGTGCTTAACCGCCCGGCCTCCTTGCCGATTCTGTCCAGAAACTGGCGCACAGAGCTGGGATGGAACCCGCGCCTCGCTGCGCCAATCTTGATACTCTGAACTGTAACCACTGGGCCATTACAGAGGGATATTCCCTCGTTAATCACCAATAAATTTCGCCACATCATTGTGACTATTTCCACCTTTTAATTTATTCCACTGTCCACTTGGTACGATCGGATCGGTCTAGTCCAACCTCTTACATTGTAGGTGTATTCGTGCCAGGTGATAATTTAGTTACTCCTCGAAAAAATGAATTTGTGTAATTTATAGTAAGGTGCTCAGTAATTTTCGTTATCAAAGCAAATCACCCTGCCCTACTACGCAACACTTGATTAATTAGACTTTTCTATTTTTGAACGCTGATGAAGAGATTGCGACTGATTGCATCTCTGTGCAGCGTATCTATGAAAAAGATAGCAGTAGTGATATGCATTCAGTAGGTTAAAAAGCTGAAACACGAATCCTACTCACTTTCATGCAAAAACTGCCCCAATTAAAAAAATATATAACTCAGTATTCACTGTAGTGAGTGACAGAGAGCGCATTTTCTCGTCGTCGAAAACGTGAAGTCACGGACGGATAGACAGACAGACTGACGGACATGGCAAGCACAATAGTGCCTTCTTTCCATATATGAGAAAATGCCCTAAAAACAGTAAACCGTAGCTATATATGTTTCCGATTATTTACTTGCATCTATTTAAATTCTCGACTAATTAACTAAACGCTCCGTTCCTTTGGAACAGAAATAAGTCCATTTAGATGACCTAACAATTTTGAAATCCGTAGTATTGAAGAATTTCCCTCAATGTGATGTAATATTTGAATAATTTAATGAAAAACTTAATCTTCGATATATTTATAGCGAATTTCAACCTCGAAATCGTCTAAATGAATTCGAGATCTAATCCATCGACCACATATGACCTGCAGATGTGGCCTTAACAATACCGTTGCTATTTATTCGAATTACTTTCTGAACCAGTTTTGCTTATTATACGAGAGCAGTAGTCAATGAGCTATCAAATGCCAGCAGATATGTTTGACGCTAATAAGTGAGCTATCTCATCACATTTTTTCATACAGTAAAATCATTCACTACTTAAAATCATGAATTTCGATTAGAAATTGC
The DNA here is from genome assembly GCF_000764305.2 of Hyalella azteca. Classification (NCBI taxonomy): domain Eukaryota; kingdom Metazoa; phylum Arthropoda; class Malacostraca; order Amphipoda; family Hyalellidae; genus Hyalella; species Hyalella azteca. The sequence goes on along the minus strand of NW_025947397.1, from coordinate 67,596 downwards.
CTTAAATATCTAAATTTTTTATCACATTTCCGAACAAACTCATTCAAGCGGAAGCTAGACTGAATATATAACACGATTATAGCCGCAAAGTCCGTGTGCATTGTTGATGGGAAAATCATTTCGAAAATTTTTAAATTGTAATAATTTTAGGTTGCATCCTGATTGATACGTATATTGGAATTAGCGTTCGAGTCAACAATATTTGAAAAAGTCACACACGATGTCGCTGATATATTACTATTTATTAATTTTCTTGATATTTGCAATGAAGCAACCGACACAACAGTGAAATGAGGAAGGCATCAACAGAAAATTATAAACAGATTTGAAATAGGACAATTACATGATTTTGGTAGTTTTCCTATGAAAGTAACGTAGGACTTCAAGTTACAATTCTTCGCTATAGTCAAATGTTGATCACATCAGGTGTACTCGATGAAAATTCCTGGAATATTTCGGCCACATTCGACTAATCAGCGGCGCCCATTACGATCCTCGTCATAGAGACATGACAGGCTCGTACGCGACAGAGGTGCAACTTGCAGCCTTCTCTTCTCCAACGTTTTTAAAATTTAACTTAAAATTTTTAACTTCTATTTAGTAAGATGAATAGGAATCAGTAATTGGATACTGAAAATATCATAATGAGTCTCGTTCAATGACATTTTTCGAGGGGTAACTGCACAAGCTATCACCTGGCACGTGGCGCTGCTTGAGGTGCGACTAGACCGCTTTGTTTCTTACTAATTCGTGTACCAAGTAAAAATTGAAAGAAATTACAAGAAGACAATGCATACAATGTATGTATGTCAACTGATGTTAAATGCGAAATGGTTTCAGTAATGCGATCCATTTTCAGAATTGATTTAGCACACTCTATTTGTGAGAACCTTGCATCAAATATATGTACACACAAGAAAAAAACCGTATTGGAGTATACTTGTATACTTCAATGAGGTCCTCACGAAGACGTCAATAATGGAGTCCTGCAACTTTCGCAACCTGCAAGTCAATTACATGAGCAGATGACGATACACCAACTTCTATACTGCTTTTTTTTACTTATTGCATAGATTTCCCAGCAATTTGGCGAACAGGGTCATTGGCACGTTTTAAAATCCGTTGCTGAACTGTGGGAAATTTTGAGCCTGAAGATGTTTAAACGAAGAAAAAGAATTCGTATAGACGGAGACCTTGATGATGTGAAATCCGGCATGATTCTTGCTAATCAATGTCTACTCAATTGAATCATTCGGTAAATATCCATGAGCAGTTGGTTAAAAATATAACTACTTAACGTGATTTTTTTCCATGAGTGTTCAAATTAATACATGATGTCATTTTCCCATATCAGATGCAAAAAATCAATTCTGCTACGATTTGGAAAATTATTGCACTTCTGTGCCTATTTCACCCACACATTATCAAGGGATATTCCCTCGTTATTCACTAATAAATTTCGCCCACATCATTGTGACTATTTCCTCCCTTTAATTTTTTTCACTATCCACTTGATACGATCGAATCGGTCTTGTGCTCTAGTCCAACCTCTTACATTGCAGGCGTATTCTTGCCAAACGATAATATAGTTACTCCTCTAAAAAAGAGATTTTGAGTAATTCATTCTTCAGGTGCTCAGTAATTTTGTTCATGAAGCCAAAACACTTTTAGGCCATGCGGATATAAATTTCCACCTTAAAATATTATTGAATAATGACGAAGAGCTTGCAACTGATAGCTTCTCGAAACAGCGTGCTGATGGTTAAGGTTAAAGTAGTGAAATGACTCAAATGAGAGTTATACCCATTCTGTAAGAAATAGAGCTGTAACACGAATCTTACTCCAGATTCATGTGAAAAGAGCGAAAATTAAAAAAAAACACTAAACCGTATGTATGTTTTCAATTATTTACTTACATTTGATTAAATTCTCGACTAACTAATTAAACGTTCCGTTCATTTGGAACAGAAATAAGTCCATTTGAATGACTTAACAATTTGGAAATCCATAATACTGAAGAATTTCCCTCAATATGATGTAGTATTTAAATAATGTAACAAAAAACTTAATTTTGAATATATTTATAGTGAATTTCTACCTAGAAATCGTCTAAATGAATTCGAGATCTAATCCATTGGCCACATCAGGTGACCATCACATTTATCCTTAACACGCCCTATAATATTTATTTTCATTATTTCTGCAAGAGTTATGCTCCTCATATGCGAGCAGTGATCAATTAGCTATCAAATGCCCACTAATATGTGTGGCGCTATCAGGTGAACAATCTCATCACAGCTACCATACGAAATATTTACTAACAAAAACGTTCACTACTCATAACCATGAATTTGATTAGATATTGCCGTAGAATCTAAATTTTCTTAGAACTGCAAAAAAACTTATTCGAGCGGTAGCTATACTAAACCTCGATGATGTGCGGTAACTATACCGTAGACATTGATGATGTGAAATACGGCATGAATCCTGCTAATCAATATCTACTTAAGAGAATAATTAGTTAAATATCCATTAGAAGTTACTGAAAATTATAACAACTACATGGGATTTTTTCCATGTTTGTACAAATATGTCAATTCACCCATATATTTAGTTCAGCAAATCAATTCGGCAGCGAGTAGAAAAAGTATAGAACTACTGTACTCATTTCACTCATATATATCGCCTCCAGCATTGTGAATACTGCCTCCTTTCAATTTTTTCACTATCCAATTGGTACGAACTACTCGGTCTAATACAATCTCCTACATTGCAGGTGTACGTGTGCCACGTGATAACTTTCTTAGTTACACCTCAAAAAAGTGATGATGGGAATTCTTCGTCAGGTGTTCAGTATATATGCTCATATAACCTGATCAGATTATAGGTTTGGCGGTGGCGCGAAATTGTGTTGTGTGAGTATTTTTGAACGCAGGCTTAGAGATTGCAATTGATTGCATCTCGCAGCAGCGTATTTAGGAAGATATAAGTGAACTGCGGATTTATTCTAAATATACATTCGTCAGGAGAAACGGGATATAAAACGAATATTAACTCTCATGCGAAAACTGTTCGTATTTAAAAAAAACAGTGAACCGCATATATGTTTCCGATTATTTATTTGCACGAAATCAAATTCTCGACTAACTAACTGAAAGCTCTGTTCTTTTGGAACAGAAATAAGTCTCATAAGATGACCTAACAATTTATAAATCCATAGTACCGAAGAATTTCCCTCAATATGATGTAGTATTTAAATAATTTTATGAAAAACAAAATTTTGGATTTGTTTTTTAATGAATTTCTAACTCAAAATTGTACCACACAGGCAGCGCTGTGTGTGCAACACAGGCGGCGCTGTGTGTGCAACACAGGCGGCGCTGTGTGTGCAACACAGGCAGCGCTGTGTGCAACACAGGCAGCGCTGTGTGCAACACAGCAGTACACATCAGTGAGTGTGTGACCATTAATATTATTACATATAATATGTTCTATTGTTTTGTAATTATCCAACACATTATTAATTAATACAAATAATATACAGTGAATAAGTTATAACATATATAGTAAATAGATTAAGTAAATATAAAATTTTATTAGGATGAGCGTTGATGTTCCTATATAACTTATATGCTCTGAACTATATAACTTATATGCTCTGAACTATATGACTTATATAGGGAGAAACAAATGAATATAAACATTTTTATCATCAAATCTTCTGAAATCAATTATTACAATTTTGTTACATCATTCATGTAACCAACGGTCATGAACGAAACACAGAAATTAATAGATGATGAATGTGTATTGTAATTGGAAATAGTCTAGTCGTTTACTCTGCTGGGAAGTTAAACTTAGTTGAAGACTTCAATCCTCACTGGTCCGTAATTTGCTAGGCATTTTAAGACTGAACATATGCTCCTGCATAGCTTCGTCTGGACTTATTGCCTGGTCCGTAATTTGCTAGGCATTTTAANATTAATAGATGATGAATGTGTATTGTAATTGGAAATAAATATAATAAAAAACATTCAGTATTAGATGAACATCATTGGACGAAGGTTAAGACCGTCGTGATGTACATGGGGTGCGGGGATCGTTATTGTCAACCTATTACAAATTTAAAAATTTAATTTAAATTTACGTTTAAATTACATTTTGTTTCGTTTTGCTCTATTAAGTCTAGTCGTTTACTCTGTTGGGAAGTTGTACTTAGTTAAAGACTTTAGTCCTCAAAATTATATTTATTCTAATTTAAAGTTTAAATTTAATTACTAGTTATGTAATTCGACCGATTTATTGAAAAGGCACTTTTATTTATTACTGCACTTCTAACACTCGAAAAGTGCTGTAATTTATTACTGAGATCATTTATTAAATGAGTGATTTTAAATCTATATATTAATTTCTAAAGCAGTATAACCGCCTTGCTATTAGAATAGAACAGAAGTGTCGGCACTGAAGAAATAGGCCCATGGCCTGTTGCCGATTCTCGAACTTTTCGTGACTTGATTCACAAGGGATCCGGCCTTTGGAACCCGATCTTTCCATAGCTGACGATTGATTGAGATAGCTGCTGGCCATATTGCCTGGTCTGTAATTTGCTAGGCATTTTAAGACTGAACATATGCTCCTGCATAGCTTCGTCTGGACTTTTTGCCTGGTCCGTAATTTGCTAGGCATTTTAAGACTGAACATATGCTCCTGCATAGCTTCGTCTAGTCTGTTCATAAGGCCTATTCTGCCCATTCTTCCCGTCCAGCTTCCCACCTTTCCAATTGCTGTCAAATAATTTCCACAAATTATTCTTCCCACTAAAAGTGTTCACCACAGTGAGCGTTAAAACCTCAGCTTGGCAGTTTATCTCTCTGAACGTAACGAGCATTTTGTGTGTTTAATAGTCTATACTGCCTATTATTAAACCTGCGTTCATTCTGACTGTGCTTGAATGAAATATATTTCTTCTACAGTATCCAGTTGTCCTGCCGGCTCAAATTCTCCTTCCACTGAACGGGATTTTCTTCCATGGGTGTTCAAATTAATACTTGATGACAATTTCCCCATATCAGGTGCAACAAATCAATTCGGCTACGATTTGGAAAAGTGTTGCACTTCTGTGCCTATTTCACCCATACATTATCGAGGGATATTCCCTCGTTATTCACTGATAAATTTCGCCCTCATCATTTTGACTATTTCCTCCTTTTAATTTCTTTCACTATCCACGTGGTACGAGCGGATCGGTCTAGTCCAACCTCCTACATTGCAGATGTATTCGTGTCAGGTGATAACTCAGTTACTCCTCGAGAAAGTAATAAGAGTAATTCATAATGAGGTGCTCAGTAACTTTGATTATCAAGTCATATCACCCTCTCAAAATTACGTACTAAATTATATGGATGCCAGTAATATTTTTGAACGCTGACTAAGAGATTGCAATCGATTGCATCTCACAGCAGCGTATAGATGAAGAAGATTAGTGTAGCGACATGAGAGGTTGTAATATATTCATTCTATAGGTAAAAGAGCTGTAACACGAATCCTATTTCACTTTCATGAGAAAGCTGCCCAAATTAAAAGAAACAGTAAACTGTAGGTATATATTTTTATGCTTATTTTTTTGCATCTAATTAAATTCTCGACTAACTAACTAAACGCTCCGTTCTTGTGGAGCCGAAATACGTCCCGTAAGATGACCTAACAATTTAAAATCCATATTACTGAAGAATTTCCCTCTATACGATGGAGTGTTTGAATAATTTCATGGAAAGATTAATTTTAGATTTATTTATAGTAAAGTTCTACTTCGAAATCGTGCAGATGATTTTGAGATCTAATCCACCGACGACAAATGGCCCGCACATGTACTTTGAACAATCGCTATGCTATTTATTTGTATTAATATTTGCTATATATATATGCATATTATTTGCGAGCAGTAATCAATGAGCTATCAAATGCGCTCTGTAATAATTACTAAAAAAAACTCCACTAATAAAACACAAGAATTTCGATTACAAATTACTGTTAAAAGATACTGTTGTTATGAACTTGGAGAAAAACGTACTTGAATGGAAATTAAACTAAATATATAAGACTAACCCTTGAAACGGTAATACATACGAGTAAATCAAGCAAGAAAATATCAACAACGACCATGACTGGGAACCACCAAAGCAGACAAGCAGCCAACATTCAAATGCACCAATGCTTGTCATCAGCAGAAAATACCATATGCATGAAAGCTTCCACTTGATCCATGCGTCCTGATGGATAAGGCCATAAATGTGTCACTCAAGCAACGCTTTCACCCATCATATGATATTCTAGGCCTGATTAAAATCCACACATCACTTTAACTTCTCTTACTTTAGTGAGCAAATAAATTGCTAATGATGAATATGGTGTCTGAAGATGGTGTATTCTCCCTGGGAAGGCCTCCTTCTCACCGTGCAGCTCTGAAATATTTATTTGCCGCTCATGACGAGCAGCAAAAACACAAGCATGAGCTGGAAAACTAAATAAATCTCATGGAAACATTTTACGGAATTCTCATACAAATTTTCTCGTTGTTATACTTATTCACGTATAGTCTACCCCAGGACCAGTGAATGCCTAGTGAATTACTATGTCAGTTGTTTTTCTCTATCAAATAACGGCGTTCATGAATATATTCATAGGCTACCATGACAATAGGATTATTGCTCGCTGCTATTATTCATTGAACAGAATAGCGAATTAATAACAGAACAGGGCTTATTACTAATAAACATTACTACTGTTATTACTAATTAACAGAACCATCGAATTACTGGTGTCATGTCAAAATTGACGAGTAATTTTTTAGTTTAGGTTCAAATGTTTTGTTATTCGCGCAAAAAAATAATTTAAGGGCTAACTTCATTAGAAACGTAGTCATGCTACGCTGATTACGCTCTAACGGTTTATTGAATTTTTAAAATTTTTCATTTGTAAGGCATGACTTAGGACCAATAACTAGTGATAAATATGAATGTTGAAGATGCGAGAGATGAATTATTGAAATTTGAAGGAGTTGTTGATGAATATTTATCAACAACTCGTGTTGCTAATACATATTTTAATATAACCTAAAAATATAAATAATATCATATCATACCATATTATGTCATATCATATCATAACATACCATATCATATCATGTCATATCATATCATATCATATCATAACATACCATATCATATCATGTCATATCATGCCATATCATATCAAATCATCTATCATATCGTATCGTATCATAGCATATCATATCATAGTGATGTCGGCGCTGAAGAATAGGCCTGAAGTGGCCTGTCGCCGATTCATGTAATTTTCGTGACTTGTTCACAGGAGATCTAAAAACAGGTCCTTTGACCGGATCCATTCCAAACGGACGATAGTTTGAAATAGCTACTAGACTTCCACCGGGTTTGTATGGTGCTAGGCATTTCAAGTCTGAACATATACATATTTTTGCATAGCTTTATCAAGTCAGTTCTTGAACGCGTTCATACTCAGGGCGCCAACGATATCAGAGAGGCTGTTCCACATGTCGGTGACTTGAAGCGAGAAGAAATGTTGTCGCGTGGATGTGTTACAACGCAGGTTTTTTAGTTAGTATTGGCCCCTGGTGTTGGTTCTTGGCCCCTGGTGTTGGTTCTTGTTTCAAATTCGAGAACTCCTCCTGGGACCTTGTATACACCGTCAGTTTACTTGTATACTTCAACGAGGCCCTCACGCTGTCGTATCTTGCTATTCAATCATTTGAACAGCCACAGATTAGTCAACACCTAGACCGACCTACTTACCAATACAGTTTTTTCCGACCGACTGTTATGACTCAATTGTGTTTCCGTCTTAATGAAAACATGATGATAAATCCCAGTGGTTACATCTTCTTGGTGGGTAAATCAATGAGCGAAGCGCCATTGGCAAGCCAATCTTTGAGGTGGCAGACGATATGTTAGTTCATTGCTATTCAGCAATCCTGACATTGAACTTAATTTACTATTTAATTTAGGCTTTAATTGACTAATAAAACCGTTTCTAGGAGCAAATATTTAAGAATGCTTAACGTGTTTTAACGAACGCTTCTAATATTATTATAAAAATTTTCGTACGTAACCACCACCATCATTCCCATTCATCGGCACATTTTCAAGTCCGATTCTGACCGGTGAAAAATTTGAGCCTGAAGAGATTTGAAGAAGGAAAAGTATTCCTGTGTACGTAGACCTTGATGATGTGAAATCCGGTATGAATGATGCAAATTAATATCAACTTATGAGAATCATTCATTCAATATCCATTAGAAGTTGATGAAAATTATAATTCACCAATATATGGAGTTAAGAAAATCAATTCGGCTGCGATTAGAAAAAGTATCGGAATATTACCTTCCTCTAATTTCTTTATTATTATAAATTCCTTTTATCTAATTTCTTTATTACCTCGTGAATATTGCCTTCTTCTAATTTCTTTCACTGTCCACTTGGTACGAACTAATCGGTCTAATCCAATCTCCTACATTGCAGGTGTAAGTTTGCCATGTTATAACTTACATAGTTACCCCTCGAAAAGAAGTAATTGAGGGAATTCTTTGTCAGATTTTCAATATATATATTTTTATATAACCTGATCACAATCAGAAATTTAGGCGCGATGGCTCTTGGAAAGAAAATCTTTTCAAAATTATTTTTGAACGCTGGCTTAGAGATAGCAATTGATTGCATCTCGAAGCAGCGTATATACGAAGATATAAGTGAGCTGCGGATTTCTTCTTAATATGCATTCGCCAGGAGAAAAGGGATATAAAACGAATATTAACTGACTCTCATGCAAAAACTGTTCGTATTCACAACAAAACAGTAAACCGCATATATGTTTCCGATTATTTATTTGCATGAAATCAAATTCTCGACTAACTAACTGAAAGCTCTATTCTTTTGGAACAGAAATAAGTCTCATTAGATGACCTAACAATTTAGAAATCCATAGTACCAAAGAATTTTCCTCACTATGATGTAGTATTTGAATAATTTTATGAAAAACAAAATTTTGGATTTGTTTTTAGTGAATTTCTAACTCGAAATTGCACCAGCCCCCTCCACTGCACCAGCCTCCTCCACTGCACCAGCCAATTAATTCATACATTCAAAGAACATATATCGCATGTTAAGTTTAATGTAGCAACTCAATCGTAAGATGCTAGATGTGCACGAATGTCTAACAGGCCATCATGCCTCATCATGTCACAATTACAGCAGTGATGGCATACTTTTTTATGTCCAATAAACTTCCAATTAATAGTAGATCAATATCTGCTGGACCTGCTAATCAATATCTACTCAATTGAATCATTCGCTAAATATCCATTAGATGTTGCTGAAAATTATAACTACTGTACGGATTATTCATGGGTGCTCAAATTAATACTTGATGTCAATTTCCTCATATCAGGTGCAACATATCAATTCGACTACGATGTGGAAAAGTAATGCACTTCTGTGCCTATTTCACCCATACATTATCGAGGGATATTCCCTCATTATTCACTAATAAATTTCGCCCACATCATTGTGACTATTTCCTCCTTTTAATTTCTCCCACTATCCACTTGGTAGGATCGACTCGGTCTAGTCCAACCTATTCCATTGAGGTGTATATGCGCCAGATGATAACTTAGTTACTCCTCGAAAAAATGAATTAGTGTAATTTATGATGAGGTGCTCAGTAATTTTCTTTATCAAAGCAAGTCACCCTCACCCAATACGCCAAGCACTCGACCTCTTAGTCTTTTCTTTTTTTGAACGCTGATGAAGAGATTGCACTGATTGCATCTCTGAGCAGCGTATCTATGAAAAAGATAGAAGTAGTGATATGCATTCAGTAGGATAAAAAGCTGGAACACGAATCCTACTAACTTTCATGCGAAAACTGCCCCAATTAAAAAAATATATAACTCAGTATTCACTGTAGTGAGTGACAGAGAGCGCATTTTCTCGTCGACGAAAACGTGAAGTCACGGACGGACAGACAGACAGACTGACGGACATGGCAAGCACAATAGTGCCTTCTTTCCATAAATGAGAAAATGCGCTAAAAACAGTAAACCGTAGCTATATATTTTTCCTATTATTTACTTGCATCTATTTTAATTCTCGACTAACTTACTAAACGCTCTGTTCTTTTGGAACAAAAATAAGTCCATTTGAATGACCTAACAATTTTGAAATCCGTAGTATTGAAGAATTTCCTTAATGTGATGTTTTATTTAAATAATTTAATGAAAAACTTAATCTTGGATATATTTATAGCGAATTTTGGCCTCGAAATCGTCTAAATGAATTCGAGATCTAATCCATCGACCACATATGACCTGCAGATGTGGCCTTAACAATACCGTTGCTATTTATTCGAATTACTTTCTGAACCAGTTTTGCTTATTATACGAGAGCAGTAATCAATGAGCTATCAAATGCCTGCAGATATGTTGGACGGGAAAAAGTGAGCTAACTCATCACAGTTGACATGACAACTATTTTTTCATACAGAAAAATCATTCACTACTCAAAATCATGAATTTCGATTATAAATTGCCTTAAATATCTAAATTTTTTATAACCTTTCAGAACAAACTCATTCAAGCGGAAGCTAGACTAAATATATAACACGAATATAGCCGCAAAATCCCTGTGCATTGGTGATGGGAAAAGCATTTCGAAAATTTTTAAATTGTACTAATTTTAGGTTGCATCCTGATTGATACGTATATTGGAATTCGCGTTCGAGTCAACAATTTTTGAAAAAGTCACACACGATGTCGCTGATATATTACTATTTATTACATTTCTTGATATTTGCAATGAAGCAACCGACACAACAGTAAAACGAGGAAGGCATCAACAGAAAATGATAATCAGATTTAAAATAGGACAATTACATGATTTTGGTAGTTTTCCTATGAAAGTAACATAGGACTTAGAGTTACAATTCTTCGCTATAGTCAAATGTTGATCTCATCAGGTTTACTCTATGAAAATTCCTCGAATATTTCGGCCACCTTCGACTAATCAGCGGCGCCAATTACGATCCTCGTCAAAGAGACATGACAGAGGTACGCGACAGAGGTGCAACTTCATACCTTCTCTTCTCCAACGTTCTCAAATATGAATTATAACTTTTTTACAAATTTTTTAACTCTAATAAATGTAAGACGAATAGAAATGAGTGAATAGAAACTGAAAATATCATAATGTGTCTCGTTCAATGACATTTTTCGAGGGGTAACTGCACAAGCTAACACATGGCACGTGGCGCTGCTTGAGGTGGGACTAGACCGCTTTGTTTCTTACTAATTCGTGTACCAAGTAAAAATTGAAAGAAATTACAAGAAGACAATGCATACAATGTATGTATGTCAACTGATGTTAAATGCGAAATGGTCTCAGTAATGCGATCCGTTTTCCGGATTGATTTTAGCACACTCTATTTATGAGAACCTTGCGTCAAATATTTGTACACACAAGAAAAAAACCGTATTGGAGTATAATTGTATACTTCAATGAGGTCCTCACGAAGACGTCAATAATGGAGACCTGCAACTTTCGCAACCTGCAAGTCAATTACATGAGCAGCTGACGATACACCAACTTCTATACTGCTTTCTTTACTTATTGCATAAATTTCCCAGCAATTCGGCGAACAGGGTAATAGAAGAAGTCATATCAATGGCAGAGCGCCGTTGACAAGCCAGTCATTGAGGTTGTCGACTGCCTGGTAGTTCATTGCTAATCGGCAATCCGCGCATTGAGCTTAATTTACTATATAATTCACGCCTTACTTAACTAGTAAAAACGGTTTCTAGGAGCAAATGTTGATGAATGTTTAATATGCTTAGCAAACGCTTCTAATATTCATAAAACAATTTTCGTAAGACACCACCACCATTATTCCCATTCATTGGCACGTTTTAAAGTCCGTTGCTGAACTGTGGAAAATTTTGAGCCTGAAGAGGTTTAACGAAAAAAAAAAAAACAATTCATATAGACGTAGACCTTGATGATGTGAAATCCGGCATGTTTCTTGCTAATCAATGTCTACTCAATTGAATCATTCGTTAAATATCCATTAGAAGTTGGTTAAAAATATAACTACTTAACGGGATTTTTTCCATGGGCGTTCAAATTAATACATGATATCAATTTCCTATATCAGATCCAAAAAATTATTTCGGCTACGATTTGAAAAATTATTGCACTTCTGTGCCTATTTCACCCATACATTATCGAGGGATATTCCCTCGTTATTCACCAATAAATTTCGCCCACATCATTGTGACTATTTCCTCCCTTTAATTTTTTTCACTATCCACTTGATACGATCGAATCGTTCTAGTCCAACCTCTTACATTGCAGGTGTATTCGTGCCAGAGGATAACATAGTTACTCCTCTAAATAAAAAATTATAGTAGTTTATACTTAGGTGCTCAGTAATTTTGTTTATGAGACAAATCATCTATCGTAAGGTTTTAAATTTCCAACTTATAATAGTATTGAATAATGGCGAAAAGATTGCAACTGATAGCTTCTCGGAGCAGCGTATTGTTGGTGAAGGCTAAAGTAGTGAAATGAGAGTTATTATAATACCAATTTTGTAAGAAATAGAGCTGTAACACGAATCCTACTCCACTTTCATGTGAAAAGAGCCCAAATTATATAAAACAGTAAACCGTATGTATGTTTTTAATTATTTACTTGCATTTAATTAAATTCTCGACTAACTAATCAAACGTTCCGTTCATTTGGAACAGAAATAAGTCCATTTGAATGACCTAACAATTTGGAAATCCATAATACTGAAGAGTTGTGAGGTATTCACACAATCGAAAGGGTGTCAAAGTAAAGATATAATCAAGGAAGCTTTTATTTTAATTTATCAAACAAAATCTTGACTTTGAGTTCGAATGATTCGTCTTCATAATAATGGCGAAAATATTCAGTCAATGAGCACCGAATCCAAAAGTGCAATCTTCAGTATATGGGAACGTGAAGGTGAAGATGGCTGGTTGGTCACTCGATGAAAGAAAGTGGTGATGAATGCGTGACGTACAAAAAAATTAAGGCCAGCCAGTCTCGGGATCGGATTAAGGTGTACTGTAAAGAAATGAATTCGAATTATAAATCTTGCGAAAATTACGAGGTAGCAAATTATAGCCAAAATAAATCATAAAAAATGTGAATTTATTTGTACAGAAAAAAACAAACCTGAGGTTTAAATGCCCAGTGTGGTGATCACTTTTTGAAGGTCGAATAATACAGGAAAATAGCGGAAATCAGTTAAGGGGTGGGAAGTTGGACGAGAAAAATAGCTAGAACAGTAGAAGGTTTTGATGCTTGAGAAATTTTAGGTAAAGACTTAAAACTAAGATTTAACTAGTGATCTTTGCATGTGACGTCACAACGAAACTCCCTTTTTGAGCAAAGACTGCTAAAAAAGTTTGAATAGGTTGATTTGAATAAATCATGAATTTATAACATGAAAGATTGAATATGAATTAATTTGAATTGTAACACTTAAACTAAGTCCAACTTCCCAACAGATTGAATAAATGAATTTAATAGAGCAAAAGAAATAAATAAAACGAAATTCAAACGACATTCATACAAACCAAGGGATAGAGAAACAGGTTTAAAGGAAGATGGTAGATACTTGAACGTTGATGCAGGTAAGTTGACAATCCGTTGAATGGCTGATAGAACTGGCAATTGGCAATGATAACTGCAGAAATATTAATCTTTTGAATCTAGATTGGATTTAACACTTTGAATTGGATTTGATTTAACACAGATTTAGTCACCGGCGGCACGTATAATGTGAGACAATCGATAACTGATGCTGATGAGGACCCTGAGATCCGCGGCAGAACCCCTGATTTAGACTACTGGGAATACTTATTCTTCGGCTGAAGTTAGAGAATCGGATTCTAGAAGTATGATAATTCGGTTAATAATAGATCTTATAAACAAACCCTAGCATATATACTAATTAACGGTGGGAAATGAGGAATTTCTCACAGAATTTCCCTCAATATGGTGTAGTATTTAAATTATTTAACGAAAAACTTAATTTTGGATATATTTATAGTGAATTTCTACCTAGAAATCGTCTAAATGAATTCGAAATTTAATCCATCCACCACGTCAAGTCACCTGCACATGTATCTCTAACACGCACTGACATTTATGTGAAATAATTTCTGTAACGGTTATGCCCTTCATATGAGAGCAGTAATCAATGAGCTATCAAATGCTCACTAATATGTGTGTCGCTATCACGTGAACAATCTCATCACAGCCACCATACGAAATATTTACTCACGAAAAAGTCCACAACTCATAACCATGAATTTGATTAGATATTGCCGTAGAATCTAAATTTTCTAGGAACTCCAAAAAACTTATTTGAACGGTAACTATACTAAACCTCGATGATGTGCGGTAACTAAGCCGTAGACCTTGATGATGTGAAATATGGCATGAATTCTGCTAATCAATATCTACTTAAGAGAATCATTAGTTAAATATCCATTAGAAGTTGCTGAAAATTATAACTACTACATGGGATTTTTTTTATGTTTGTACAAATATGTCAATTCACCCATATATGGAATTCAGCAAATCAATTCAGCTGAGAGTAGAAAAAGTATAAAACTACTGTATCAATTTCACTCATACATATCGCACCCAGCATTGTGAATATTGCCTCCTTTCAATTTTTTCACTATCCAATCGGTCCGAATTAATCGGTCTAATCCAACCTCTTACATTGCATATGCATGCGTGCCAAGTGATTACTCATTTAGTTACTCTTCGAAAAGAGTGATGGAGTAAATTGTTCATAAGGTGTTCAGTATAAATTATTATATATGTAATTCACAGGTACGAATTATCGATTATATGCGGCCCTGTAATTAGGCTGAATTATTTTTGAACGCTGGCTTAGAGTTTGAAATCGAATGCATTTCTCAGCAGCGTATTATGACGTAGGTAAACTGAAAATTTAATCTAAATAATTATTCTGCAGGAGAAAAGTGTAATAAGACGAATCCTACTTCCCTCCCATGCGAAAACTGTCCATATTTACAAAAAACAGTGAGCCGTATATAAGTTTCCGATTATTTATATGCATGAAATAAAATTCTCGACTAACTAACTAAACGCTCTGTTCTTTGGAACAGAAATGTCTTAAGATGACCTAACAATTTAGAAATCCATAGTACCAGAGAATTTCCCTCAATATGATGCAGTATTTAAATAATTTTATGAAAAACAATTTTTTTGATTTGTTTTTAGTGAATTTCTACCTCGAAATCATGTAAATAAATTCATCTGATCCATCGATTACATGTGGCCCGCTGCCGCCCGCACATATTTCCTGAGCAATCACTATGCTATTCATTTGAATTAATTTTTACAATAGCTATGCCTATTATTTGGGAGCATTGATCAATGAGCTATAGGCACTTCAAATGCCTGCAAACATGTTTGGCGCTATGAAGTGAGCTTTTCCATCACAGTTAACATAAGGAATAATTACTCAAAAAACATCCACTAATAAACCTCAAGAATTTCGATTACAATTACTGGTAAAATCTAAGTTATTTATGAACTTCGAGAAAAAAACTTATATGAGCGGAAGTTAAATTAAATATATAAGACTAACCCTTGAAACGGTAATACATACGAGTAAATCAAGCAAGAAAATATCAACAACGACCATGACTGGGAACCACCAAAGCATATTCAAATGCACCAATGCTTGTTATCAGCAGAAAATACCATGTGCATGAAAGCTTCCACTTGATCCATGCGTCGTGATGGATAAGGCCATAAATGTGTCACTCAAGCAACGTTTTCACCCATCATATGATATTCTAGGCCTGTTGCTAATGATGAATATGGTGTCTGAAGATGGTGTATTCTCCCTGGGAAGGCCTCCTTCTCACCGTGCAGCTCTGAAATATTTATTTGTCGCTCATGACGAGCAGCAAAGACACAAGCATGAGCTGGAAAACCAATTAAATCTCATGGAAACATTATACGGAATTCTCCTATACATTTAATCGATGTTATAATTATTCACGTATAGTCTACCCCTGGACCACAAATGCCTAGCGAATTACAATGTCAGTTGTTTTTCTCTATCAAATAACGGCGTTCATGAATATATTTTTAGGCTACCATGACAATAGGATTGATTGCTCGCTGCTATTATTACTACTGTTATTACTAATTAACAGAACCATCGAATTACTGGTGTCATGTCAAAATTGACGAGTAAATTTTTAGTTTCGGTTCAAATGTTTCGTTCTCTGCGCTAAAAAAATATTTTTAGGGCTAACTTCATTAGAAACGCAGTCCGGATACGCTGATTACGCTCAAATGATTTATTGAATTTTTGAAATCTTTCATTTGTAAGACATGACTTAAGACCAATAAGTGATAAATGTGAATGTTACAGATGCGAGAGACAAAAATTGTTGACATTTGAAGGAGTTGTTGATGAATATTTATCAACAACTCGTGTAGCCAATACATAATTTAACACAAATGTATACAAGCCATCAAATGGACATTTTCTAATTGTGTGACTAGAGGAGTTCCAGTTCGATATATTCGCATTGCTATCAGTGGAAGGAAGAGTAACACCGCGGCGTATTAGGCCCATTTTAGGCCTATTAAAAATGTCCTTAAGCTCTTCAAATTATTTTACGCTCATTTATTGCATTAATTTAAACTTTTTACATTAGAATTCCGACTAATTCAGTATAATTTGGCTTGAATATAAGTTTAATTTGAATAAATAACCACACAACTAGACATTATAACCTTAAATATAAATATAAATCATATGGGGCTAAGCCTCCCCTCCATGTCCCTAAAACGCTGCGACGCCGCTGCTGTAACCCATGTTACTTGTGTTGCACTACAGGATTAATGGCCCACTTCAGTTTATCAACGCAATGAAATATCAAAATTTTTTACATGTCTGTATTACTCCGACAAATTTAGGTTCATCAGTTATAACATGAGCGTTGCAAAACCTTCACTTTGCTCGATAATTAATAATGTATAAGTGTATTCGAACCGTCGTAATACTATAGCGAAATGTTCTTTGGAAACATCTTTTTCAAATCCTACAGGATAGTTAATGCAAATTGAAAAAAATTATTTTAATGGAACACTTTGTCAACAGACTATCATATCATATCGTATCATATCATATCGTATTTTATAATAACATATCATATAATATCATGTTATATCATATCACATCATGTCATGTCATGTCGTGTCATATCATATCATATCATATCATATCATATCATAACATACAAGAGATCTAAAAACAGGTCCTTTGACCGGATCATCTCGGGACTGACGATAGTTTAAAATAGCTACTAGACTTCCATCGGGTTCAATATGGTGCTAGATATTTCAAGTCTGAACATATATTTTTTTCCATAGCTTTATCTAGTATGTTCTTGATCGCGTTTAAACTTGGAGCGTCAACGATGTAATCAGAGAGGCTGTTCCACATGTCGGTGACTCGAAGCGAGAAGAAATGTTGTCGCGTGGAGAAGTTGCAACGCAGTTCGTTTAGTTTATAACCATGGCCCCTGGTGTTGGTTCTTGTTTCAAATTCTGGTAATCCTTCTGGGACCTTGTATAAACCATGAATCTACTTGTATACTACATTGTGGTCACCACTAAGATGTAAAAAATGGAGACCTGGAGCCTTGCCAACAGGCAATTCAATTATACGACCAGCCGACAGTAATTCACGAAATATCAAACAACATTTCATTTACATAATGCTTAAATTTTCCAACATGTAATGTACCAGTTGAATTCCCGTCTATTAATTAATTCGACCTAATAATATTATTGAAGATCCACCTTATAATATTACTAAATAATGGCGAAAAGATTGCAATTACATAACATAACATAACATAGTGATGTCGGCTCTGAAGTGTAGGCCTGATGTGGCCTGTCGCCGATTCTTTTCCATTTCGTGCCTTGTTCATAGATCTAAACTCGTGTCATTTGACCGGATCTTTTCATGACTGGCGATAGTTTGAAGAAGCTACTAGACTTCCACCGGGTTCGATAAGGAGCTAGGCATTTCAAATCTGAACATATATTTTTCCATAGCTTTATCTAGTCTGTTCTTGAACGCGTTCATACTTGTCTGTCTCTTATACACATCTAGATGTGTATAAGAGACAGTTCTAGGCCTGATTAAAATCCACACATCACTTTAACTTCTCTTACTTTAGTGAATTGGTGGATTTTGCTTGAAAGGCCGTCAATGATTGGCTGATGAACTTACGATCTCTTAACTTGTTTTGAAAGTATAGGCCGCAGGATGTCCACCGGTGGACTTGCCCTCTTCGGTCTGGTGATCAATACATTTTATGAAGTCTGGAGTGTGCAAGAGGCGGGTGTGGCGTCGCAGGTGGCGTGTGCGGCTCGTTGCAGTCAACACGATGCCTGTGGAGGATTCCAGTGGGACCCTAGCTGATGCAGTGAGAAATACGATATTTCTTGCTGTTGGCTGCATTAGTTAATCAACGTAGGCTGCTTGGTCAAAATTTGAGGCCGTTTCGAAAGTGATTCTGAATCGCTGTTTCGCAACTTTTGATTGCTGGACGACAGTAATTCATTTAGTTTAATGTTCTATGAAACCCTTTCGAAACCACTTTCTTGGTAATCAAGTAGGTTCAGATGTGGAATACGTATTGAGATCGTACGTTTCAATCCCACAGCTTCTATGAGCACTTCTTTCAGTGAGATCAACAGAGCAGGGTGGGCCAGTGGTTAAAGTTCAGAGTACCAAGATTGGCGCAGAGAGGCGCGGGTTCGATCTCAGCTCTGTGCGCCAGTTTCTGGTCAGAATCGGCAAGGAGGCCGAGGGGTTAACCAAACAGAATTGGAGCAGTAGTTGTGAGTTCGAGACCGCAATAAGCTGTGAATGTTCTGCTATGTTATGAATCGGCAACAGGCCGATTCATAACATTTAATTGAATCATATCAGAATTTAATCATAACAGAAGGGGCCTAAAAATATGTAATAACTCCGAGCGCGGCGTATTGCTATTTATTTCCATGCTAGGAATTTCAGGCAAATCCGTTCAGAATTGAAAGATTCGTGGGCTGTGCATTTGCCAAAAAGTTACGTTTTTTATTTTAATGAAAACGAAATGAATTAAAAATATCTGATGAAAAAATCTTATGACGGGAATGTTATGGTGGAAATTTGGGGTATCTGTCGCTATGTGTTTTGTCCATTTTTCTAGGTGTGTTAATTGAATATTCTGCTTATCAGGCTCAAAACAAATAATGCTGAGTTGGCACGACTCATTTCCATTGATCACGAACATTTGCAGACACGAATCATAATGTCGCTCTCCAAGTTGCTTCCCCCATTGCTACCGCAGTGCCGTCTGGTGGTGGACGCTTCGGTACCGGGCGCCGTGAAGGTACCGATGACGAACGTGTTCAGACTCAACTCGTACAAGACGAACTACATCCTGTACGAATTCCCTCGGCCGCCAGGTGGCATCAGTCCCACGTGAGTGCAGCTGATATTAAGATGGTAGACCTTTTAATACAAGCTACGAACAGAATTTCGGCCTAAATTTGCGACGTACAGATGTATATTTGGATGATTTATGTATTTATAACTTTAGAGTGAACTAATAATTCAAGTCTATTAATACCGGAAAAGTTTTCCGTTCATTTCTCATTTCGCAATTGTTTTATATCCATTTTTAGCTCCAGCTTTCATAATTTTCTTATTATAAATTTATATTGAAGAATATTATTCTTCAACCCCTCTTCCTTCAAAAATCAGCAGGAACTTTATGTTCAGTTTACATCGACACGAATCGATCAATCGAATACCCGACCATGCAAACAATCGTGGTCGGTGCACTTTGAACGTGGCGGATGAAAAGACTTCACTTTAACGTCAGATTATTCGTACGTCCTTCAGTGGGCTTTTAATGAACTCATTGACTAACTGAACAAATTTTAATTTTTGCCTCTGCACTTACGTGCAAATTTAATCCACAAATCGACACGATTGCGTATTCAGTGAGATGGAAAGAGGTACTGAGGAGAAATAAATGTAAAAGATCTTCATCATGTAGCGTATGCGTATGTGGATACATTTAAAAGAACTTCATCGTCCAACGTAAGTGAATTCATTTCAAAGACCTTCACCATCTAATCTATCTATATGTTTCAGAGACTATAAACATCATACGTAAATGAGTATATTTAGAATTTCTTTAACCTGGAACCAAGTGGATAAATTTCAGAAACCTTTCACTGTCGTTTCTGTCAGGCCATACGTTGTTGTGGTATTTTGTAAGGATATCAGACAATGAAAAGCCGTAAATTGATTTACACAATGCTGCCCGTTTGATTTGGTCACGTAATCGGACGTCCAATGATTTTATGATTAATAGGTAAAATTACGGCAAAGCTCCGACTCGGTAAAATGAGTCGTTCAGGTATAGGGAGGACCTTGTGAACGATACTCTTATCCCACTCGTGTCGCAATGTAATCCCGTCAAACTATGGAGTGCATCATTAATTTTTGAATATTAATAGGGAATTTACCTGGTCTCATTTTAGTGTTATAGTTGCTTTAGAGAAAGAAGTTGATTCTGGAACTTTTTGGAACATATTTTAGGATAACATACAGGTTCCGCCATATGGCAACGCATGTTTTTTGTTATTTCTCAATGAAACAAACAGGTGCATTGTTTTTTTATTGGATGAGCTAGTAGCCAAGAATTACCTAAACAATTCTCAGACATATTTATTCAATATGACCACCCTTATTTTTAATGACGGCCTCCAATTTTCGCAGGAAAGCTTCACAGGAGACACGCAGCATTTCCTGAGGGATCAAGTCCCATTCTCGTGTCAATTTAAACTTCAAACTATCCAATGAATCATGAGGTGTTCCGCAGACCTTACTCTCTAAAATAGCCCACACAGAAAAGTCGAGAGGATTAAAATCAGGGCTTCTTGAGGGCCATTCATTTTTGCTAATGAACGCTCGGATGTGACCATGAATACAGTTTTGAGTCATGTTTGAGCCATGTGATGGGTAAAACTCCATGGTGAGCCCTTGAAGTGTTTACGGGCCCAAGGTAACAAACAGCATCCAAAATATCCTAAATGTTTCGCTGACTTATTTCACTCCTGAGTGGACAAAAACGAGTGGGGACCTCCCAGTGGAGGTTACCGCGGCCCAAACCATCACGGACATGGATTTTGACGTCGTGTTGCTGTTCTGGTTGCCACAGATCCGTCCCGACTCCAAATTCTGACATTTTGACGGTTAACGCTTTGTTCAATGTCAAATTTTTTCTCGTCACTGAGCACCAAGTTGGGCAGCGTGCCATCCTAAATGAGATCCATAATGTTCTGGCATCTTTCGAGCCTCATTCGTTCATGACGATCTGTTAGTTCATGCCTTGTTTGCATCTTGTAAGGGGAGGTTCTGAGGTCATCTTTGAGGACTCTACGCATTGATGCCTGACTGACTCCTGCTTCTGCAGCCAATTTTGCGGCTGAGCGACTATATAGGGTTTCTCCTCAACTTCTCCCTCGTATTCTTGCCAATTGTTTTGTTCGGACAACTAGTTTCCTTCCTTGACCAGGTCGATTGCATGTTTTACCAGTTTCCTTGAATTTTTTTACCGCCTTCCACACAGTTTTACGACGAATTTGGAGCTTTTTTGCAATGACTGAATTCCTCTCGCCCTTTTCATGAAGGGATACAATTGCATTTCTATCTACTGCCATAAGTAATAGTAAATTTAGACACCTTAGACTTTTGCTATATAAAATATGTAGATGAGTTAATAGATGATATTTAGCTTCATTATACAGTAAAAGAAAAGTCTCCTAGAAACCAATTTATTTTTATATAGCAAACATCCGTTGCCATAAATATGGCGGACCCTGTATAATGCGGCATATGTTTCATAACTTCTAATATAACTGAATCCCTAGCTATTGTATATTACATTTTTCTGAGTGAAAAATTTATGAAGATTACTGGTCTGACCAAAGTATAGACATGTATGCTGATGGTAAGTCTCGGTACCAGGCATCTTGGTAGGAATAGAGTTGGCAACGGTTCATGTGCCCGTAGACAAAGGGGCTTAACGCATGCACAGGGGTAGTTAACAAACGCGCATCCCGGCAATAGCGTCCTTCAGTTAAGCACCACAGATTTTTGTAATTAAATAGGATAATTAACTCACGTTTACAATAATATGCACGGAATATAAACGTGACATGCCGTTCCTTCCAAAATTTTTATTATTTGTTTACCAAAAACTTTATTATTTGTTTAGCAATATCGTTCCCAGCAAATAATAAGAAAGTTTCACGCTATTTAGTCTTGCACTATTGCACTAGTGCTTCCTGTCTCTAGCAAATTAAAAATTGGTTAGAGTGTTCACGCACTTTATCAGAGTTTCGCACAGGCAATACAATCAATGATAAGAACTTTCACTTTGATATAAGCGTGGCCAAGTCTATGACTCATAACAACGAAGTAGTTTCCAGGCGTACGTTGCAAGCCCTAAAACGTGTTTCCTTCGTAGCCTCAAGACAGATTCACAGCATCAGTAGATAGGTCCTAAGCTTACGGTCCTACGTTTAAGCCAGGTGTACACATCACATTACAACACTGTCTTCCAATTCTAGCCAGGCCTCCAGTCATGATTATCATCATAGCTACACATCGGTGTATAATCTCTAGTACGTAATACGCATAAAGAACGATAAAATTGCGCTGGATGCTACTTGCGGCTTACTTTTCTCAAATTTTTATCATTAAACGGCTAAACATTGATCTTTATGTATGAGTCATCCAAATACTCATTTTCTTTCATATTATTTGAGGACTGACTATAGCATAGACCGATGTTTCCAAGCAAACGTTCCTCATCCAAATATTAGCTTATCATTTGAAAAATCCTATGACATTTAGTTATTGAAAATTCAATATTTTTTCAAACCTTTTCTTGAACTTTCAATTCCTGACTTGTACTTCAATTAATTTGCTAATTTTAGCCAGGTTAAATCATTGCAGTCATGCTGCATGCGGTGACGCGTCTTAGTGCGTCTCGCGCGTGCAGTTGAACGCAATTCTGTGTCGGAAAAGCGTTACTGTTACTCGTATCTCTACTGTTACTTGTTCTGTTGCCTTTTACGCTAGTGTTGGGGACGAAATATTTTTGGATTTTCAAAAGTCATAAATGGGAAGTAACAAGCGCCAGCTCGTTAACAAAACATAAACATAATACATAATAACATAATAAACATAATAAATGCCCTCTACTTCAGCAACTTACATTTGCTAGACCATTCTCAGTCCCATTAAGGTCAAATAAATTAAAGTTTATCATAATTTTACTAAATTACTAAAGAGGATGGAGTCAGATTTATCATATATTCATTTACTGAACATGATATTGAATAATGAGAATGTTTGAGTGTTAACAATGATATATGCCTTGGATGGAAGTTGAGCACTCTGCTTCAGCAGACTTGTATATCATGGCAGCACAGCTCACATGAATAATTTTATCCACGTTCATATTTATCCAAGGAGAGTACAGTGTTGAGAGAGGCAGTGAACAACTTGCTTCCTTCAATTCATTAAAATTAAACTAGCGATTTTCACGGAGTAATTTTTTGATGACCGGCATGCTTAATGATGTGAAGTCCGGCATGAATCCTGCTAATCAATATCTACCTAAGAGAATCATTCGTTAAATATCCATTAGATGTCGCTGAAAATTATAACTACTGTACGGGATTTTTTCCATGTGTGTACAAATATTTGATGTTAATTCACCCATATATTGGGTTTCAAATACTGGCAAGAACAATTGTAAAATGATATGAACAAGTCAAAGCTCGACATTTTCACATGACACAATTTAAATTATTCGCGAAGACCAACCTTCAAAATTATTGCCATTGGCGAATTTCGAAGTGGCTTGAATAAAGCCGTTCAGAGGTATATTTGTGGTAAAATGGTGCAATTAATGGAATATTAGTTAATGGCTGGCCCAACTTGTCAAGTTAGCAGAAGGAGGTTAATGTGCACAAGTGCAATTAGTAGTTTAAGTTAAAGCTCGAAAGCCGGCAATACTGCCAAAGTAATGCGTCAAAGACGACTTTAAATTGTTGGGCCAAACCAAAGAGGTAACGTTGCATGCATTAAATGCCAAAAGGGCCCATGTCATGCATTAATTCAAGTTAATTAGTAAGAAATAGGATGATAATTGCACTCCAAAGTTGATATAGAAATCAACAGTTCAGAACACTGTTAGGTATCACCTATCGCTCACGCCTCCAAAATCCTCCTCTTTAATGGTTCCTAGCTATCTAGAAATCAACTTAAAACTAAACTTATTCTACAAGGTCCCGCTCAATTAAAACGGAACATAATTTCTTATAAAACGTTGCTAGCCTAGTGAATTTTAGCAAAGTTACCCATCAACTCTGACTCAACACTATTATCCATGTTATTGCCTTAAGCATCATTACCAATTATTATTAGCAGTTGATTTTCTGTTAGATATTATTTGGCTACATAATAATATTATTAGCACTGACCTAGGATATTACAACTCCAAGTAACTCCAGTTGTCATAATCATTTGCATATCTGTAATAACATTCTTAATCTGGCCTCCGGACCTTGATCCAGTAAATTAGCCTCCGGACCTTGACGAAGTAAATTAAAAGAACTACTACTGTTTTTCATTCCGCAATATGAAACATAATTGTAAGACGCTAGCGCAGTCTGGTCTCTGACTTACACTCCATAGCCCAGTGGTTCCCAAAGTGGGCGATATCGCCCCTCTAGGGGCGGTGGAAAGATTTTGGGGGGCGGTAAGGAAGAAAAGGACGGTAGGGGGGCGATAGGGGGTCGGTTGTCCGAAATCGATGTCAGAAGTTCGAACGTTTGTTTGACGATTTGTACACAACACGTGCGTTTACGTCTCTGACAAATTAACGGCCGGCGATCACGGCAATTTCCAAATTCACTCGATGAAACTTAGTACCTACACGTAATAATTAGGACCTAACGATAATGTTTAGCTCGTGAAAATGGTTTGAATTTTGCCATCGTTTGTTTGTGCCATAGTTACATGGCAATACGGGCCGAAATTCACGGTGATCAAGTAATTTCTTCCAAACTACTGAACAGATTCTAACGAAATTTTGAATTTGCAGTCCTAACTACCGAACGGTAATGTTTGGCTAGTGAAAATTTTTTCGATTGTGCCTTCGTTCGGGATTTTTTTTTTCATTTCACCTTCATTCGTGATTTAAACAGCAATACGTGTTTAAATTCGCAGTAAACAAGAAATAATTTCCAAGCTGCTGAACAGATTTGAACGAAACTTAGTATTTAAATACCTAACCTCAGCAACGGTGATGTTTAGCTCGTTACAATTTTTTCGTTCTGCCTTCGTTTGAGAATTATACGGCTATACGTATACGCCTCTTGGTTAAACCGGCCGGTAGAAAAGCCGGTCGTTCCTCCTATATCTGTATAACTCGCGAACGAAAGCAAAATAAAAAAATTGTCACGAGATAAACATCACCGTTGAGAAGTTAGGTAATTATATACAAAGTTTCGTTGAAATCTGTTCTGTAGTTTAGAAGAAATTTCTTCATCGCCGCGAATTTAAGTCACAAATTACCAGGCGATACGGGCCGAATATATGGAAGTGTGTAATCAAGAATGACGGTGAAATGAAAAAAAAAACTCGCAAACGATCAAATAAAAAAAAATTATAAGCTAAAAAATCACTGTTTGGTAGTTAGGAATCTATATTCAAAATTTCGTTCAAATCTGTTCTATAGTTTGGAAAAATTCTTTGATCACTGCGAATTTCGGCCTGTTTCGCAATATACGCGTAACTCACGAATGAAGGTGAAATAAAAAAACACGAGCTAAACATCACCGTTAGGTTCTGATGAATACGTGTTCAAAGTTTCATAGATCTGCGCTCATTAGTTTGGGAGATATTACTTGATAATTGAATTTGGAGATGGGTCGTGAGATCGGCCACGAGTCCGGCCGTAAATTCGCCCGAGACGTCCTAGGTTTCTGGTGTTGAAACAGTTAAATAGCTGAAAAACGCAGTGGTTCACTAATGGGGGTTCAATTTGTGAAATAAACATTTGTGTTTAACCTTTCTCTTTTAAAATTGCAGCGTACTAAATTTCAAGAAAGAGGCGTATGTCTGTGGGGGGCGCTAAAAATTCACTAGGGAGCCAAAGGGGGTGCCAGCCTGAAAAAGTTTGGGAACCACTGCCTTAGCCGAACCAAAGGGCGTTTGGTACAACCAAACGTTTGGCACGAGTCACAGACCTTTAAGGGACTCAATACCGCGCTGCTAGCATTCCCACGTCTTACAACTGGTGACCTCTCATCAGAGTTCACCCACTCCTCGCACCACTCCGCACTAGGGCAACGATCACTACGTTGTGTGAACGGAAGCTGCCCCCGCGCGGAGCCTGCCAGACGGTAGTCCTACACTCTGCGCCTCACTGCTGCGCACAAAGAGGTTTCATTCACGTGGTTCTCCTCGACACCATGCTCGGCACAACTGCAGAATCTCCTACCCTGACACCGGTCAGCCAAGCTGCTTCAACCGACTCGCACACAGACCTGTCAACCGACTCACCGTCTGTATCGGCAGTTGTACTGAAGCTTCCGCAAATATGGAGACAGGACCCGCTTGCCTGGTTTGCATACGCCGAAACAAATTTCAGCCTACAGCTACATGGCATCACACGAAGCCGTACCAAGTATAATCACTTGGTGTCTGCTCTTCCGTACGAAGTAATAGCAGAAGTGCGGGATGTTTTGTGCTCAACCGAAGTCGAAGACCCGTATGGTTTGATGAAACAAGCCATAATCGATCGTACCGCGATTTCCGAACGCGAACGATTCCGGCAGTTACTTTCTAGAGAAGACCTCGGAGACCGTAAGCCATCGCAGCTTCTACGTCATATGCAAAGCCTACTCCAGCACGACAGCAAAAATTTCGACAAGAAATTACTACGCGAGCTTTTTACGCAGAAACTTCCTATCGCGATCCAGCGTGCTTTAGCGACTATGCCAACGGACACGGCACTGGAGACCTTGGCAAGCATTGCAGACCAGGTAATGGACGTCGACGAGAACTGTGTTAATGCAGTACAAACATCGTCCCACTCGAATCCCCAGATACTAGACTTGGAAAAGAAAGTATCTGACCTTTCGGATCAAGTCTCAAAAGTGCTCGCCATAGTGCAGAAAAACGAGGACAGATCATGTTCCCCTTCAAGAGACCGCCAAAGGCACGCGCAACACTGCAGCCCCCAGCGACAAAACAATTTCACAGCTTCAGGTCAGCAGTGTTACTACCACAAGAGTTTCGGAACGGCAGCACGAAAATGCGTTTCTCCTTGCAACTATAAGGGGAAACGAGAGCCGCGAGTGCATGATGACGACGACCACCGCTCGCAAGCGCCGAATTTTACGACTCCCGGATCGTCACACTAACTTGAACTTTTTAATTGACACCGGTGCAGATGTTAGCATACTTCCAGCGTCTACGAACGACCGTCTGAAGACGCCAACGTCACATCTCTACGCAGCGAATTGATCATCCATACCTGTCTTTGGAGAAAAGTCGCTCACCTTGGATTTTGGCCTACGACGGACGTTTAGGTGGGTGTTTTTGATCGCAAGTGTGAAACAACCTATTCTGGGTGCTGACTTTTTGCATCATTTCAACCTCCTGGTCGACTTGAAGAAGCGTGCTTTAGTGGACGGTTCAACCAATTTGAAAACAACTGGCCACCCCGTTAATAGTGTTCAATGTAGGATTTCGTTTATTAACAGTGCAAGTGTCAGTAAGTACGACAAGCTACTATTGAAATTCCCATCTTTACTCAAGCCTTTGAACACCGATATTCCTTTGAAACACTCAGTGTGCCACCATATTGAAACTACCGGCCCTCCAGTGCATAGCAAAGCACGCCGGTTAGCACCGGATCGCTTGCGAGCAGCAAAACAAGAATTTGAGCACATGTGTGAGTTAGGCATAGTGAGACGTTCTACCAGCAGCTGGTCGTCAGCCCTCCACATGGTTACCAAGAGCAACGGTGACTGGCGTCCATGTGGCGACTACAGAGCACTTGACTCTCGAACAGTTCCTGACCGTTACCCTCTACCATTCATACAAGATATTGCATCATCCCTCGCGGGTAGCACGATCTTCAGCAAAATTGATCTAGTGCGCGCCTACAATCAAATTCCGATTTACGAAGCGGACATTCCGAAGACTGCAATCACAACTCCCTTCGGCCTTTTTGGATTTGTTCGCATGCCTTTCGGACTACGCAATGCCGCGCAAACGTTTCAACGTTTTATAGACGAAGTTTTAAGGGGCCTCCCCTTCGCTTATCCGTATCTTGACGACGTATTGATTGCCAGTCCCAACAGTGAAGCTCTCTACAAGCACCTTGAAGCCGTTTTCAAGCGACTAGAGTCATTCGGCATTGCAATAAACAGAGACAAATGTGTTTTTGGAACAGCATCCATTGATTTTCTTGGACACAATATTACTGCTTCTGGTATATCTCCTCTGAAACAAAAATGCGAGCTTATCAAGCTGTTCCCTCGGCCTGAAGATCAACAGTCACTTCGCCGCTACTTAGGGATGATAAACTTTTACAGGCAATTTATCCCTAACTGTGCTGCTTTCCTCGCGCCTCTCCACGGGATGTTGACACCTTCAAAGCGAGGATTGTCGACAAAACTTACCTGGACGGATGCTCAGCAACAGGCTTTTGAAACATCCAAACAAGCCTTATCTGGTGCTCAGGTGTTATCTCATCCTCGGCCTGACGCAGAATTGAATCTTGCAGTAGACGCATCTGATTTTGCAATCGGAGGAGCTCTACAACAGAAGATCGACGACCATTGGCAACCCATTTCTTTCTACTCACGAAAACTCTCGGCACCATAGAAAAACTACAGTGCATTTGGAAGAGAATTGCTGGCAATTTTCGCAGCAATCAAACATTTTGAACACCTGCTCGAAGGTCGATCTTTCCACGTTTTAACCGACCATAAACCATTATCGTTCGTTTTTAATGCTAATAGAACTTCTCACCCACCTCGTGTGCTGCGTCACTTAGAGTTCATATCCCAGTTCACTACGGACATTCGACACATCAAAGGCAGTGCCAATGCCCCTGCTGATGCACTGTCCCGCATCCAGGCAGTGTCTACTCCACAAATCCTCGAAGATATCGCAACCGCGCAGACTAAATGCGCAGAGTTAGCCTCGGTGGAAAAGAACACATCTCTGGTTCTCCGCAAAGTCCTACTTCCAGGATTGCCAACTGAAATCAGGTGTGACGTAAATGGTACTCGAACACGCCCCTTTGTGCCAAAAGATCTGCGTTACCAGGTTTTCTCGTCGCTCCACAACCTCTCTCACCCAGGTATAAGGGCGACTCAACATTTGATATCGCAGAGATACGTCTGGCTTTCAATTAATTAATAAATTAATTAATTAATTAAGGACGTACGATCGTGGGCACGCAACTGTTTACAATGCCAACGATAGAAAGTTCACCGACACACCCGATCTCCTCTAGGTACCTTTGCCTTTCCCTCGTGCCGTTTCGACCACGTCCACGTCGACATCGTCGGTCCACTTCCGGTAAGCCAGGGATATCGATACCTATTGACATGCGTAGACCGGTTCACACGATGGCCAGAAGCTATCCCCATCACCGACATTTCCGCCGCTACTGTAGCACAAGCTTTTCTTCACGGTTGGGTTAGTCGATTCGGCGTACCCTCCACGGTAACCACAGACCGTGGTCGCCAGTTTGAGTCGTCCCTCTGGCGTGAGCTGCAGCAGTACCTTGGAGCTCATCATATCCACACTACAGCATATCATCCGCAGGCAAACGGGTTAGTGGAACGTTTCCACAGACAATTAAAGTCATCCATAATGGCTCACGGGACATCTCCCAACTGGATGGTTTCCCTGCCACTTGTTCTGCTCGGCATAAGGTGTGTGTTTAAACCAGATTTATCTTGCACCACCGCAGAATTGGTATACGGAACAAGTCTGAGGCTCCCTGGCGAAATTTTTGTTCCTTCTTCTACACCAGTCGACCCTCAACAGTTCATGGGACAGCTCCGCGAACGAATGACAGAACTTCGGCCAACAGCTCCACGTAACAAAACGTCAATGAAACTCTTTGTATCGGATGACTTAAAAACTTGCACTCATGTTTTTCTGCGTCGCGATATGATTCGATCACCATTGCAGCATCCTTATGATGGCCCTTTTAAAGTTTTGGAGCGTTTCAATAAAACTTTTGTCATCGATTGTCAAGGAAAGCATGAAATGGTATCCATCGATCGCTTAAAACCTGTATTTTTAGAAAATGATAACCAATCTACCGGCTACAAGACGCGTTCAGGTCGCTTTGTCAAACCTAGTCGTAAGGTAACGATCGAAGTGATCGAACCTCTTTCGATCAAGAGGGGGGATATCTGTAGCGACCATGTATATACATATATTTCCTTCAGTTACCCCCGTAACTCATTTTCGAGGAACGTTGCTAGCCCAGTGAATTTTAGCAGAGTTACCCATCAACTCTGACTCAACACTATTATCCATGTTATTGCTTTAAGCATCATTACCAATTATCATTAGCAGTTAATTTTCTGTAAGATATTATTTGGCTACATATTAATATTATTAGCACCGACCTAGGATGTTACAACTTCAAGTAACTCTAGTTGTCATAATCATTTGCATATCTGTAATACCATTCTCAATCTGGCCTCCAGACCATGACCCAGTTAATTAGGAGAACTACTACTGCGTTTCATTCCCTAATACGAAAAATAATTGTAAGACGCTAGCGCAGTCTGGTCTCTGACTTAGACGCCTTAGCCGAATCAAAGGACGTTTGGTACAAGCAAACGTTTGGCACGAGTCACAGACCTTAAGTGACTCAATACTGCGCTGCTAGCATTCCCACGTCTTACACGCTTTTCCGACCCAGAATTGCGTTCAACTGCACGCGCGAGACGCACAAAGACGCGTCAGGTGCGTCTGGCGGCGCACCGCAGAAACGCGCTCGATTGATCTATTCCTTTGAGCGGCTGATGGAGTCTTTGGCGGCTCGTAGGTTGTGCTTGAGGGTCAGGGTGGATTTTACAGAGCTAATCCACTAATTTATTACGCCTACTCTATCATTATAGTATCTTGGGACTGACGATGCATTTAGATTTTGAACCGTTTTTGATCAAGACGATGAGAATTTAACCAACCAGCAATTGTGGTGACTGTGATGATTATGCTAGATCTGGCGTGTCGCCGATTCTAGACTTCCTAGATTGTTTTTGCAGCTTGCCAAGGATTTGAGCCCAGACCCTAGCAACCCTTCGCCCTAGGGCCTAGAGTATGTATCGCCAGTGCTGGAGGAGAGTTGATTAGAAAAATACTGGGGAGTAACGATAAAGTATTGAATGTCTAGTAGTACGTAGCACAAGTAGCTTGAAAGGCAAATATGAACTCAGATAGCATTAATTAGGCACGCATTTGACTTACTTAGACGCCGAGAAAGTTGTATGTAGATATGTAAGAGTCTACGACTCCTACGTTTGTCTTTATGTTCATTCCAAAACTGGAATTCTGTTCAGAAGTTGTCCATTTTGGCAAAGAAATACTGTAGAATGTTGACCCTTAGAAGTTCATGAAATTGCACTTATTGAATAAAAGCAACTCTTGCTCTTAAGATAATTGCAGAAGATTCCATGAATGGCTCTATGGACAGAATGGCTCTGTACTCTTCCTAAGTCTAAGAAATATATTTGACTTGTAAATAAGTTGCCTCACCAAAAGGTTCCTAATTTTTGGGCATGACTTTGTCTTATGCTAATCGACCATAAACCAAGTGTAGTCAATAACCAGTGTCGCAGAATATTGCGGTACACCGCTCATGAACAGTGCAACAGGATGTACTTGCCGCTCCTACTTATATCGGTCTCAAGATAATGCAGGGCATCATCTCCTAAAGCCAGGTCCTACCACATACCATAAAATATAACCTTTTCATTTTATGAGATATTACCATTGCTGTAACTGTTGAATTCTCGTCCATGTTCACTGATTACATGACGCACACGCATTATTTGAGGATTGACTAACATAAACGAAAAATCTTGCATGAGTAGTGTGGCTCATCGGTGCCTTACACGCATGTGAGTTTAACAAGCCTCTATCACCGACATTCGGTTATTGTGGCGAAGTTCGAAGTTTATTCAATGAACGCTACATAATTATGATGCGATGAAGAGAGATGGGAGTTCGCTACAACTCTCATCTATCAGCCCTGCAGGGACAAATATTTAAAATTATTTACGTTGTCTGTGTTGCCGTGATATACAAGTCTGTTGACTGAGGCCTAGAACCCGAGTGGGGTAAAAGTCATATTTAGGGCTCACAGTTTCTAGTGTTTGTTCAGTAGCTGACTGAACCCTCCCTCTGTTCAGTAATTTCTTATCCTAACTGCCGCTCCTTATACCTGCCGCCTTATCCTTAACTCTCCTTAACTGCCGCTCTCGCAGCGATATTGAAGATGAGTTTGTGTTCACTGGTATTTAAATGTTCGCTTAAGAGGTAGTTATTGCTATAGTAATTTATAACACAAACTAACTAAGTAGCTTTTATTACTTATACCTCTAGCAGTTCTAAAAATGTTGCTTTCCCAACAGTAACATGAGAGATATGAGGAAAGGCGCAGGTTGCAGCATCGTCCTGGTGATGTGTAGCTATGCTACCTGCACGCGCGAGACGCATTATAAAGACGCACTTGATTGTGCTGTCATTTCCATACGTTCATGTCGTTTGTTTTCATTGTATGGTGCAAAATATATTAGAAAATTTATACATGTTGGCTTTTATACGGCACACAATTCGTGGATGCCCGGAGAATAAAAGCAAGTGTTGATAATTTAGTTCTATTCTATTATTAGTTTGCTGAAGTAAACTAATAATAGAGAAGTAAGCAAGTAACTAAGAATGTTACAGCAAAAAAAAATAAAATAAATTCACTATACATCATTGAAAACGTTTTGAGGACCATTTCCATCATCAGTTCAAAAAAGAAATTTTATAATACATGTATTGTTCCGGATTTGAAACTGCTGATATTAAACTAGACTCGGAATCTTTATCTATTCCGAGAATCCGAGAATCTATTATCTATTATGAAGATATTATCTATTCCGAGAATCTATTGAAATATATCTTCATAACAATCTCATAACTCTCGTTTTTTTATTAAGATGCATCTCAAGTGCAGTCCATCACTGAAGTTTATTCAGGTTAAATTATTGTGCGGCAAGTTGCTCATCCATGAGTGCGGGACTCGCGCGGTCACTCGCATTATGCGGCGCTGTTGAGCGAGCAACTCAATGGCCGTCACTGCGGCGAACGATGTTGTCCTGTCAGTAAAGTAGTACTCGTAGTAATAATTAAGGCAAGTGACAGGGTAAAGCGTCACTTGTCACTAGTAAATTACTCGTATTATGACGAGTAATTTTGAATAGTTTATTTTACTTGTTTCATAATCGTTATAGGTATTATCCAGTTTATGATGTTATACGCCTATTTAATTTTGTAATTTCCTGTCATTATTACTTCGTCCTTCCCATTAATGAAAAAACGTAATTCTCCGACGAAAATTCAAAACAGTATTGCATCGAATCGCCTGAATTATTCACTGGGAGAATTATTGTTCACTATAAATAAAACATGTCATGTCCCTTGACACCGCCGAGGAGGCGCGCCCGGGATCTGTTAAAAGGAAGCCTCCTACATACTTCACGTATGTAGCCTCGTTGAATTTGATCCTGACTATTAAGATTATCAGATTATGTTTCAGAGGCTCCGCCAGATGTCAGATTTTCGCAACGTTTCATCTACCGTTTGCGACACGTGAGTCGCCCCTCGGCGGATACTGGATCAACTCCCCGCTCGTTAATAAAAACCGTGTAGTACTGGTCAAAACTGCTATTTGTAGGGGTCGATAAATAAGTGATAAGAAATAACTGCAAAGCTGAGCTGATCCCGCCAAAAAGTTGTAATTCCGTTTTATGTATAGAGCAAGGACTACTACACACAGGACATGCATAGCCTATGTCCAGCCTCTGCTAGCAGAGGCGATCGCCTACACTATGAAAATGCTGTTGTTTTAGTGGCATCAACAAATGATATGCCCATAATTGTTTCATACAATAGTATTACAATGTGTGTAGTAGTCTAAAACACCAGCATTTTCATAGTGTAGGCGATCGCCTCTGCTAGCAGAGGCTGGACATAGGCTATGCATGTCCTGTGTGTAGTAGTCCTTGGTATAGAGTAGATCGTTTCTACTGGAGGCAGGCGAGTGGCTGCAGTGCGAGCCATGTCGCACAAATTCTTCAGTTGTTTTAACACAGAATCCACCAGATATAAGTATTAAAATCACTTGGCTGCTTAAGTCGCAAATTCACCAGGAATTTATAAGTAAAGAAAATAGCCAAAAAGTTCACCATTTATGCTGAACTCCACCAGTCCCTCTGCTCGCGTTGCCGCTAAGGCATCGTTTCAATATCTATCAGAAATAAATACAACAATATTTACTATCACAATCTTCAGAGTTCTGAATGCTCGCTTGAACAGTCGTACTGAACATATTGGGCATATTTATAGCAGTAACTATCGATGCTGGCACACGAGTGCACAAGTGGCTTGATGTAAGAGAACGAACTTTGAATTATGTACTGAAAATTAAAATATACCAGTAAAGGAAGAAAGTATTAGATATAACTTCAAGAATTAAATATAAGAAGTTACAATAAATGATGAAGGTCAAATTTTTAACGTTGACTCTGAATTGTGTTGAAAATTCAGAGCAAGACAATTCCAGACGTCACATCATCGCTAATCTTCTTCAGTTACCCCATCAAATTTTCTACGTCAACAGTATCGACGGGCCCGAGTCGAGGCGCTGTGAATACTTTTAGCTTAATTCAATTCTGTTCATTGAAAATTATTTTTGACGGCTGAAAAGCCACTAGAATTTGATGGAAAAGTTATCCGATTAACGTTCGGATTAAGGCCTATATAGCATATTTGGTTCTATTACCAAAAATCGGCCGTGATGTCAGTAGGCATTCAAGAGCAGACGTAGGTCTATGGAGCTCTAATCTCCAAAATATATTAATCAAATGTGAGAGAAAATAACTATGAATTTTCACCAATTCTAGATTTCTGTTACTAATTCAAAGATTTCCAGAGAAATGAGAGTACATCGACAGCGGGTATAAAGCAAGGTTTATTTATAGCTCCCAATATAGTTTCAGCGCCAGCTCGGACATTCACTGCAGGCTTCGCCGTGAAAACCCATTAAACAAACCAGCAAATAGCAGTAGCTATTTGCTGGTTTCTATTTCAGTAATAGAAAAACGAAAACATTGCTTGTGTTCGATAAAATATAACAGGATTAAGGCTAGGCCGTCAACAATTGCCAAATTCCAGGTTATTTCGAGCAACTGGTGACATTTTGCATGTACAGGACGGTGTTGCCCTGTGGTGGTGCTTGAGGTCCTCAAGAGTTTCTGATACTGCAGGTGATTTAGAAAGCTCTAATATTCATGCCATCCAAAAAATGTTCCTTGTATTAAGTAGAATATTTTTAATTATACTAAAATTAATTGTTTTATCTTTCTGTAGCATCGATGAAGTCTAAATGTTGTAAGCAGGATCAAAATTCCTTCATTATATTGGATGCTTTTCTAAAGACTTCTTGTCTGTAGCGCCTTGGCAGGAAGTTGCACTCTAGCTCAAGCCCGCGGCCCGCAGCCCGCTTCCAGAGTCAGTGCGCTTCCAGCAGTTGCAAGGTGAGGTGCGCGCGGTCGATCGTCGCGTTCTTCCATTCAGTTCTTCTCGCGGGCTGCGGGGGCGATAGGGAGGACGGGTGCCATCTTCCAGCGGTTCATCCTTTAATGACTAATTAATGATCAAATATGGGGGCAATAATAAACAAATATGTGGGATCTATAATAAAAGCATTTATAAGGGCAATATAATAAACAAATAGTATAAGGGCAAAATGATGAACAAATATATAGGATGTATAATAAAAGCATGTATAAGGGCAGAATAATAAACAAATGTATAGGATGTATAATGAAAGATGGTGGACATATTGTGCCCCGCGGTGTCCTCCCCCGACGTCCTCCTCCCCCACCCGCAGGGGTGTGAGAGGCAGAACATGGCCGCCATGATGGTGATGGTGACCACCCTCACCCACATACGGGGGTATGGGGAGCAGAACATGGCCGCCATGTTGGTGATGGTGTTAAATTACTCGTATTATGACGAGTAATTTTGAATAGTTTATTTTACTTGTTTCATAATCGTTATAGGTATTATCCAGTTTATGATGTTATACGCCAATTTAATTTTGTAATTTCCTGTCATTATTACTTCGTCCTTCCCATTAATGGAAAAACGTAATTCTCCGACGAAAATTCAAAACTGTATTGCATCGAACCGCCTGAATTATTCACTGGGAGAATTATTGTTCACTATAAATAAGACATGTCATGTCCCTTGACACCGCCGAGGAGGCGCGCCCGGGATCTGTTAAAAGGAAGCCTCCTATAAATACTTCACGTATGTAGCCTCCTACATACTTCACGTATGTAGCCTCGTTGAATTTGATCCTGACAATTAAGATTATCAGATTATGTTTCAGAGGTTCCGTCAGATGTCAGATTTTCGCAACGTTTCATCTACCGTTTGCGACACGTGAGTTGCCCCTCGGCGGATACTGGATCGACTCGCCGCTCGTTAATAAAAACCGTGTAGTACTGGTCAAAACTGCTATTTGTAGGGGTCGATAAATAAGTGATAAGAAATAACCAAAAAGCTGATCTGATCCCGCCAAAAAGTTGTAATTCCGTTTTATGTATAGAGTAGATCGTTTCTATTGGAGGCAGGCGAGATGGCTGCAGTGCGAGCCATGTCGCACAAATTCTTCGGTTGCTTTAAAACACAGAATCCACCAGTCCCTCTGCTCACGTTGCCGCTAAGGCATCGTTTCAAAATCTATCACAAATAAATGCAACAATATTTACCATTACAGATTTAGAGTTGTGAATGCTTGCTTGAACAGTCGTACTGAACATATTGGGCATATTTATAGCAGTAACTACGCTATTCTCACTTATCAGCAGTCAAGTTCTAGGCAGACTATGTATCATGGCTATGCATACAAAATGAGCCATTCGAAACAATTATTCATGCTAGGTATGGCGTGACGAAACTCAGTTATTATTTTTCCATTATAACCTACAATGTTGAAGCAAGCGATTGTGCTGACCGTGGGCAATATCATCAAAATTCGCTCAATTACAAGCGGCCGCTAAGTACAGGTAGCGACCGATATTTTTCTCGCCTTGAGTTTAGCTTGAAAAGCCGTCAGTGATTGGCTGCCAGAGTTTGGAACTCTCAACTATTTCTGAAAGTATTTCCCCTGACATCAGATCACCAGCATGAAGACTTCTAGCGAATCATGCTGGTAGCAAGTAGCGAATTAGTTTTCGTGCATTAGACCTTAATTTAAATAAGGAGAACAAAATGGATTACCTATATCACGAATTATAAATTTTTGATCATTTATATCTTACAGTCTTTTGTAACTTTGGAAATATTATTTAATTTTAGTACATGCGCTCAAATTCCTGTACTGAGGCTTAGTGCGTACTGCTTCAGTTGGTGCTTTATTTGCAAGTTTTAAGGCTTGATTGTAATCGGTGAAAAAAATCGAACATTTGTATGTTGAAATAACCAGGCGGGTATCGCGGCTGTGCTGTTTTTAAGGCTAGAATGTCAGCGTTTCTTCCAACAAAACTCTACAAATTTACTTTCGATACGCATTCTCATGCACATAATCAGCCTAATGTGCAATCATTACAAGTATTTAATCGGAAAAAAAATTATTGAAAATAGCCAGTCCTTAGAAATGCAATTGTTCATCCACTGGATTTCCCGCCATCTCAAGCGCTGTTTAAATTCTACACAAGAAGAGGCTTACGTAGTCCATTTCAACAGAGATTTAATTGCATAATAATTATTTTACTGGAAGCGAATGAAACAAAACATATATGTGGGCTATCGCACTCATACTCAAATAATTGAACATTATTTATTAATATTTTCCTTCATATGTCAAAAAACTCATTGAATATGTATAGTGTGAACAAATATTTTGTTTAAATCCACTTAAACTTTTTGGTTCCTAACTGCATTTAATCTTAAAGCGGGAAAAGTTATTTGACGCACGATTCGCACACATTAGCTCCATGTTTGAGGTCATCTTTGAGGACTCTACGCATTGATGCCTGACTGACTCCTGCTTCTGCAGCCAATTTTGCGGCTGAGCGACTATATAGGGTTTCTCCTCAACTTCTCCCTCGTGTTCTTGACCAATTATTTTGTTCGGACATTTCGTTTCCTTCCTTGACCAGGTCGATTGCATGTTTTACCAGTTTCCTTGAATTTTTTTACCACCTTCCACATAGTTTCACGACGAATTTGGAGCTTTTTTGCGATGACTGAATTACTCTCGCCCTTTTCATGAAGCGATACAATTGCATTTCTATCTACTGCCATAAGTAATAGTAAATTTAGACACCTTAGACTTTTGCTATATAAAATAGATGAGTTAATAGATGATATTTAGCTTCATTATACAGTAAAATAAAAGTCTCCTAGAAACCAATTTATTTTTATATAGCAAACATCCGTTGCCATAAATATGGCGGACCCTGTTTAATGCGGTATATGTTTCATAACTTCTAATATAACTGAATACCTAGCTATTGTATATTACATTTTTCTGAGTGAAAATTTTATGAAGATTACTGGTCTGACCAAAGTATAGACATGTATGCTGGTGGTAAGTCTCGGTACCAGGCATCTTGGTAGGAATAGCGTTGGCAACGGTTCATGTGTCCGTAGATAAAGGGGCTTAACGCATGCACAGGGGTAGTTAACAAACGCGCATCCCGGCAATAGCGTCCTTCAGTTAAGCACCACAGATTTTTGTAATTAAATAGGATAATTAACTCACGTTTACAATAATATGCACGGAATATAAACGTGACATGCCGTTCCTTCCAAAATTTTTATTATTTGTTTACCAAAAACTTTATTATTTGTTTAGCAATATCGTTCCCAGCAAATAATAAGAAAGTTTCACGCTATTTAGTCTTGCACTATTGCACTAGTGCTTCCTGTCTCTAGCAAATTAAAAATTGGTTAGAGTGTTCGCGCACTTTATCAGAGTTTCGCACAGGCAATACAATCAATGGTAAGAACTTTCACTTTGATATAAGCGTGGCCAAGTCTATGACTCATAACAACGAAGTAGTTTCCAGGCGTACGTTGCAAGCCCTAAAACATGTTTCCTTCGTAGCCTCAAGACAGATTCACAGTATCAGTTGATAGGTCCTCAGCTTACGGTCATGCGTTTAAGCCAGGTGCACACATCACATTACAACTGCCTTCCAATTCTAGCCAGGCCTCCATGCAGTCATGATTATCATCATAGATACACATCGGTGTATAATCTCTAGTACGTAATACGCATAAAGAACGATAAAATTACGCTGGATGCTACTTGCGGTTTACTTTTCTCAAATTTTTATCATTAAACGGCTAAACATTGATCTTTATGTATGAGTCATCCAAATACTCATTTTCTTTATATTATTTGAGGACTGACTATAGCATAGACCAATGTTTCGAAGCAAACGTTCCTCATCCAAATATTAGCTTATCATTTGAAAAATCCTATGACATATAGTTATTGAAAATTCAATATTTTTTCAAACCTGTTCTTGAACTTTCAATTCCTGACTTGTACTTCAATTATTTTGCTAATTTTAGCCAGGTTAAATCATTGTAGTCATGCTGCATGCCGGTCATCAAAAAATTACTCCGTGAAAATCGCTAGTTTAATTTTAATGAATTGAAGTAAGCAAGTTGTTCACTGCCTCTCTCAACACTGTACTCTCCTTGGATAAATATGAACGTGGATAAAATTATTCATGTGAGCTGTGCTGCCATGATATACAAGTCTGCTGAAGCAGAGTGTTCAATTTCCATCCAAGGCATATATCATTGTTAACACTCAAACATTCTCATTATTCAATATCATGTTCAGTAAATGTATATATGATAAATCTGACTCCATCCTCTTAAGTAATTTAGTAAAATTATGATAAACTTTAATTTATTTGATATTAATGGGACTGATAAAGGTCTAGCAAATGTAAGTTGCTGAAATAGAGGGCATTTATTATGTTTATTTAAAATAATGGCATTAGTTTTGTTAGCGAGCTGGCGCTTGTTACTTCCCATTCATGACTTTTGAAAATTCAAAAATATTTTGTCCCCAACACTAGCGTAAAAGGCAACAGGCAAGTAACAGTAGAGACACGAGTAACAGGCAACGCTTTTCCGACACAGAATTGCGTTCAACTGCACGCGCGAGACGCACTAAGACGCGTCAGGTGCGTCTGGCGGCGCACCGCAGAAACGCGCTCGATTGATCTATTCCTTTGAGCGGCTGATGGAGTCTTTGGCGGCTCGTAGGTTGTGCTTGAGGGTCAGGGTGGATTTTACAGAGCTAATCCACTAATTTATTACGCCTACTCTATCATTATAGTATCTTGGGACTGACGATGCATTTAGATTTTGAACTGTTTTTGATCAAGACGATGAGAATTTAACCAACCAGCAATTGTGGTGACTGTGATGATTATGCTAGATCTGGCGTGTCGCCGATTCTAGACTTCCTAGATTGTTTTTGCAGCTTGCCAAGGATTTGAGCCCAGACCCTAGCAACCCTTCGCCCTAGGGCCTAGAGTATGTATCGCCAGTGCTGGAGGAGAGTTGATTAGAAAAATACTGGGGAGTAACGATAAAGTATTGAATGTCTAGTAGTACGTAGCACAAGTAGCTTGAAAGGCAAATATGAACTCAGATAGCATTAATTTGGCACGCATTTGACTTACTTAGACGCCGAGAAAGTTGTATGTAGATATGTAAGAGTCTACGACTCCTACGTTTGTCTTTATGTTCATTCCAAAACTGGAATTCTGTTCAGAAGTTGTCCATTTTGGCAAAGAAATACTGTAGAATGTTGACCCTTGGAAGTTCATGAAATTGCACTTATTGAATAAAAGCAACTCTTGCTCTTAAGATAATTGCAGAAGATTCCATGAATGGCTCTATGGACAGAATGGCTCTGTACTCTTCCTAAGTCTAAGAAATATATTTGACTTTTGATTTAAAAACAATGTGATGCAACAGAATCCGTATTTGTTCAAAATAATTATCATACAGTCCTCGAAATTCTGATCCAACATTACTAGGAAGAAAAATTTAATATGGCTTCTTGAAGTTCACAAATTTGTGATGGTTGATGGTGGTTGACCGTCCACATTATATGTGGGTGTAAGTAGGACTCGACTCATGGGGCGCTGTTGGACAAGCGTGTGTTGCCGACTCTGTTCTGGGGCCATTGAAGGAGGTGTTGGTTTTTCTTCCTCCCCACCAAGGTAGAAGGAAAGTTTATTATGATTATCTTAATTTTACATTCATCCAACATTCTTCTGGCCTCTTCGCCCTGCTCAACCTGCCTACCTGAATGACTGGCTCTTAAGTTCATTCATAGCACATGGGTGAAAGTACGTATGCAAACATTTTGATAAAGTTGTTTTCCCTTCAGTATTGACATCCATGGTTTCTGACAACACGATTGAAAATTTTTTAATATAAAATGTTCACCCAGTGCCTCTTGATCGAAATGCAATAAAGCATTGAGCGTTTAGATCCTGATAAAATTTCTCTAACAGAAAATAACGAAATACCCAGAAAATTTTTCGATAACAAGAAAATTTACTTATGGAAGGCGCACTCACTTACATACATGTACTAGAATACGGGGAGAGACTGTAAATACTTTGCGAAAGGAAAAAGTTTTTATTTGAAACCAACAGACTTCTAGTTTCCCTAATTTGCATTCTAACCTAACGAGTTAAAATCCTTTCATAGTAACTCTGATACGAGCTATCTGCCATAATAGCTGGATATGCTGGTGATATATAACTCATCAATTCACATTAGAATTGATTGTCCGACTCTTTGATAATTTAAATCAACTTATTCTCTGGTCGTTAATCGCACGCGTATATAGTAACGCATATCTTTTTTATAACTTCTAATTGAAATCAAGAGGTGCATTGTTAATTTAGTTGGATAAGCTAGTAGACAAGAATTACCTGAACAATTTTCAGAAATATTTATTCAATATGAGCACCCTTATTTTTAATGACGGCCTCCAATCTACGTGGAAAGCTTCACAGGAGACAAGCAGCATTTCTTGAGGGATCAAGTCCCATTCTCGTGTCAATTTAGACTTCAAACTATCCAAAGAATCATGAGGTGTTCTGCAGACCTTACTCTCTAAAATAGCCCACACAGAAAAGTCGAGAGGATTCAAATCAGGGCTTCTTGAGGGTCATTCATTTTTGCTAATGAACGCTGGGATGTGACCCTGAATCCAGTTTTGGGTCATATTTTAGCCATGTGATGGTGCAGTCTTGTTGAAAATTCCATGGTTAGCCCTTGAAGTGTTTACGGGCCCAAGGTAACAAACAGCATCCAAAATATCCTAAATGTTTCGCTGACTTATTTCACTCCTGAGGAGACAAAAACGAGTGGGGACCTCCCAGTGGAGGTTACCGCGGCCCAAACCATCACGTACATGGGATTTTGACGTCGTGTTGCTGTTCAGGTTGCCACAGATCCGTCCCGACTCCAAATTCTGACATTTTGACGGTTAACGCTTTGTTCAATCTCAAATTTTTTCTCGTCACTGAGCACCAAGTTGGGCAGCGTGCCATCCTAAATGAGATCCATAATGTGCTGGCATCTTTCGAGCCTCATTCGTTCATGACGGTCTGTTAGTTCATGCCTTGTTCGGCAGGAGCGGCTCACTTTCTGTGTGCCTACAGCCAGCGAAGCGGACGCTAAACTTATACTCTCCACTTTTGATTCGGCAGGAGCGGCTCACTTTCTGTGTGCCTACAGCCAGCGAAGCGGACGCTAAACTTATACTCTCCACTTTTGATATGCTGCTGCTGTATAATCACGTACAGGGGGGTTTGAGGTCAAAGTTCGATGCTGGCACACGAGTGCACAAGTGGCTTGATGTAAGAGAACGAACTTTGAATTATGTACTGAAAATTAAAATATACCAGTAAAGGAAGAAAGCATTAGATATCACTTCAAGAATTAAATATAAGAAGTTACAATAAATGATGAAGGTCAAATTTTTAACGTTGACTCTGAAATGTGTTGAAAATTCAGAGCAAGACAATTCCAGACGTCACATCATCGCTAATCTTCTTCAGTTACCCCATCAAATTTTCTACGTCAGCAGTATCGACGGGCCGGAGTCGAGGCGCTGTGTATATTGATTAATTCAAACACTTCAAATAAAATTATTATTGACGGCTGAAAAGCCACTAGAATTTGATGGAGAAGGTATCCAATTAACGTTCGGATTAAGGCCTATATAGCATATTTGGTTCTATTACCAGAAATCGGCCGTTATGTCAGTAGGCATTCAAGAGCCTAGTAACAGTAGGCTCTTGACAACTATAAGTCCAATATATATAAGTTCAAATAACTATAAGTTCAAGCAATAGCCTTGAAATAATTATTTGTATTAATAATATTCCTGACGATAAATAATATACAATCAATATAAGAAGTAAAACACTTACCAGCGCGATCGCTGCTGCGTCGTCAGAAACTCCTCGGTCCCCGTGTCGCGGGGGGGGGGGAGAAGTTAATTTATTTTCTTCCTTCATTTTCGTTCTTCTTTTCTTCCTTTTCCTTGTTTCTTCTTTGCTTCTTATTCCTTCTTTCTTCCTCTTTTCCTTTTCTTTCCTCCTTTTCTTCCTTCACAAATTTAGAATAATGAGTCCTGAATATAGTTTTTTCATGGACATAACCTACATTATTTTTAAAGGAACCTAATAGCTTTAAGGATCACTTGTGTTCATTGCGGTAGAATTTCAATTAAAAAATGGGAATGCAAGCGATGCTGGCACACGAGTGCACAAGTGGCTTGATGTAAGAGAACGAACTTTGAATTATGTACTGAAAATTAAAATATACCAGTAAAG
The DNA here is from genome assembly GCF_000764305.2 of Hyalella azteca. Classification (NCBI taxonomy): domain Eukaryota; kingdom Metazoa; phylum Arthropoda; class Malacostraca; order Amphipoda; family Hyalellidae; genus Hyalella; species Hyalella azteca. The sequence goes on along the minus strand of NW_025947397.1, from coordinate 23,107 downwards.
GAAGAAAGCATTAGATATCACTTCAAGAATTAAATATAAGAAGTTACAATNTTAAGAATTGGCGACAGGAGATGTGTATAAGAGACAGGTCGAGACGATGTGCCTTATTCCTTCAACGCGTACGCCGCTCCCGGCAACGTGTCGGTGGGTAGCCAACTTTTTAACTTCTAGACATTTTTTGTTAGAATTCAAATTCTAAAAAAATTACTGGGAATTAAATAAAAAAAGATGCAAACAATTGTATTTGTATTAATCGAACAATAAATATAATAATTAGCTATACATCATCGTATCCTCCACAACAATTGTTAATTTCATTCAATTAATCCTGTCTCTTATACACATCTAGATGTGTATAAGAGACAGGCTTTACGACGTACCTCCAGCCTAACGTCAGCTTTACGACGTACCTCCAGCCTGACGTCAGCTTTACGACGTACCGCCAGCCTGACGTCAGCTTTACGACGTACCTCCAGCCTAACGTCAGCTTTACGACGTACCTCCAGCCTGACGTCAGCTTTACGACGTACCTCCAGCCTGACGTCAGCTTTACGACGTACCTCCAGCCTGACGTCAGCTTTACAACGTACCGCCAGCCTGACGTCGGCTTTACGACGTACCTCCAGCCTGACGTCAGCTTTACGACGTACCGCCAGCCTAACGTCAGCTTTACGACGTACCGCCAGCCTAACGTCAGCTTTACGACGTACCTCCAGCCTGACGTCAGCTTTACGACGCACCGCCAGCCTGACGTCAGCTTTACGACGTACCGCCAGCCTGACGTCAGCTTTACGACGTACCGCCAGCCTGACGTCAGCTTTACGACGTTCCTCCAGCCTGACGTCAGCTTCGCCTTCCTCGCCGAGTACCGCGACCCGTCCACGGGCAGCCTGGGGCTGACGGCCTTCGTGGTGAAGGGCCTTAAGGCCGTTAACGGGTACATAGACGTACCAAGGACCGTTATCACCGAAGCCCTTGTCTGGATTGTGGATAAACAGAATCCGGACGAGTCTTTCACTGAATATTATCCTGGGGGAACGGGCGGGAAAACCCGTTAACGGGTGGGGTTTCTGTTGGCGGACAGAACGGCACTGTTGATGGACACACTGGCGGTCACTGACGTACCCTGCACGGGGCAGGGTACGTCAGGCACGGGGCAGGGTACGTCAGGCACGGGGCAGGGTACGTCAGGCACGGGGCAGGGTACGTCAGGCACGGGGCAGGGTACGTCAAGCACGGGGCAGGGTACGTCAGGCACGAGGCAGGGTTCGTCAGGCACGGGGCAGGGTACGTCAGGCACGGGGCATGGTACGTCAGGCACGGGGCAGGGTACGTCAGGCACGGGGCAGGGTACGTCAGGCACGGGGCAGGGTNTGATCTGTCCGTGTGCGCGCAGGTGCGATGTTACAAACATTCACAAATTACTTGTCTGCTGACCATCAGGAAGTTGGGAGCAAATGGCAAGTCATCGATGGAGGATTTTGTGATACCAGGGAAACTCTGCGTCAGCCGCAAGCTGACAGGATCATTTTAGGAGAATAGACTTGTAACAAATTCATGGAAAAAAACATGGGTAACTTACTAAAATTTAGTCGCTCATTGGTGCCAACTCAGGCCATCTAGACTCGACAAGCTGTCTTATCTTCATATACTTGTTATGAGAGCCTAGATCCAGGGAATAGACATGCATACATGGGACAGGCTACTGAGGCTATAATGCTGGGCTCAGGACTGGTCTGATAAACATGGGAAACGATTTGTTGAAATATCAATTTAGCCCTGCATGTGATACATAATCGTGACAGTGCGTAGGAGTTACATTGATTAATTACTTAGATCCCTAACGAAGGCATTTATATCCCTCTTCGCAATCAAATGATAGGGCTTCCAATTTTTTTTACCCGTGGAAAAAGCGACGCATACTAATTTTTAAGTTGGATAAGGTACCAAAGCTAGAATGCGTAGGACAGCGCATACGCAATGAAAGCATCGTTATGGTAATACTTAATCTTACTTATTTCTTTGAGTGTATCGTTCAATGAATTTAGAAGACGAAGGCGGATACGTATAGCCTCGACGTTCGTGGACCGCGCATTGAGTATAATCACTCGTTGGCAAACCCGAGGCTAAATCACTCGTTGGCATTCCCGAGGCTAGTTGCCACGTGTGCGACGATGCGTTTGCTAGCGGATCTGTAGGGAAATACGAGAAAAATTTATGAGTATACCAAAAAGTTCAATTTTCTTTGTGTAGAAAAGTTTCATTCCATAAATTGAATGCCAATAGAAATGCTAAAATAAATTAATCCGAAACTTATTTCCCTCATGAGACGCATCTGCCATGTTATATAATATATTGTTCTGCGATAATATAACAAATAAAATACATTAAAGCTTCCTCCGTTCAATAACAACTGTTGAATGTGGTTCAAGAATTATTTATGCGCAATTAGTTTGCAGAAGAAAAATTCAAGTAACTTCGAAGCACTGAGATGCATTCCCATAAGGAATATCATTCACGAAGTTATCGCTATGATATAATTGGCTGAGTCGCCAGTGGAGCACAATCGCCGGCATAAACATTCGACCTCACGAGGTTAGTTTGGCCGTGTTATTCAATGATTTTAGCAAAGGGAAATATACTTCGTTTTAACAAATATTTGAACATCGAATGCTTCTTCATGACCGAACGATTGAAATGTCCGCGGCTGTTGGACAAAGACGCCTCATCAAGCCGCTGTTGCCGATATAGGGCAGCAGTAATGCCTAAACATTGCCTTGTAAATCAATTAGAGTTTTGTGGACTGATGTTGTGAGTTGCCGAAACTCACAAGCAGGCATTCACACGGGTAAAGGCCCGTTCACACCAGGGGCAACACACGGCGTCAAGCGCCTCCCCGCCCCTCTACGTGCGCTTCTTGTGTTCACTATGGCAACCAACGCCACACTTGTTTGTACTCGCTCTCTAGTAGAGAGCCTAATTAATCATTGTGGAGAGCATGAATGCCTGTAGAGTTCAGTCAATGGGGTGTAAAAGTCCACTGGCAGTCTAGTATAATTTTGAAAGTCTGATGCATTCGCAACTGATAATTCTTTGAAAATGTAATTGTGTAAATCCGAACAGCAGCACACCCGAGAACAATGGCCCAGAGCTCAAATTCGGTTATATCCATCTCCACTGACGTCTTATTAACAGGCATCTATCTAATCTTCAAAGCGCGGTCTCGAGCTACAGTGAACAAAAATAAGTGTTAACGGTCCTTAGGTCTTCGCTTCATCTAGCGACATCTTAACCCTAGATGGTTCAAATGGCAGGGGGGACCAAAATTTATACTTACGGTAATTCCTGACGTTTCACTTAGAATAGTTGTTGCGACATATGCATGACTACTGAATACCTCGGCAAATGAAGAGCCTGCGCAGGCAATTGTATCCCAGACTGAACTATTTTCACCCCCCTCCCCCGTCGCCACAAGCATTATAGCGCCGCTCAGTTCAGTATCACGACTACGAGTACATAATAATAGGTTGTGAGTTTGTTGATTTATTTAACGCTAACTCACCCCGGAATATAAAAAAAATAGTAATTATTAAGCAGGTCTCCTTCTAGCCCACCACATGCTGTAAAATTTTTAGTGCTATAATGAATGTATCCAATAAGATTTATACAGACTGAAAAAGTCATGAAATACTTCTTACATATTATTATTCAGTTACATGAAAAACACCCGCATTTTCAAGTGAGCAATAAAAATAAATGATGACGTGCGATGAGGGTTTGAATTTTAATGTGGAGTTCACCTTTCGTGTAGATAATCGAGTACCTCTCAGATTAAATTTTCTGGGTCGAATTTCCTAAAATGCACATGATAATTAAATATATTTCTGTAATGGCTTTATCGTGTGGGAATATTCTATTATATGAACATTAACATGCAGTTTATGATCATTCGTGTTACCACTAATTAAATGATCAAAACGCTCGAGAAATAGTACGATATCAGTCCAGTACTGAAATAATAATCATTAGCGAAGCAAATATCCCATTTCGTTTTGTACTTCTTCATGACCGGAAGATAAGAAAATCAGCGGCTTCTTGGATACGGCGCCTCGTGACGTAATTTATTAATGGGAGATAGCACTAGCGATGCCTACCTTATTACTTTACTTTATTATATCTAAAAATCTGAAAAAGCTATTTCTGGCTGTGAAAATATAATAAGTAAATATAATTAGTACGCCTCAGTAGGTGGTTCAATGTATATTCAATTGGGAAAAGTAATTCCTATTCCGTCAATTTAAATTCTTTAACATCTAATCACCGTACTAAAATCTCTCTGCCTATGGTTGGTTCGAAATCATGCAGGAGATTGCTTATTACTGATAACTCGCTGACCTTTTCATAACGACTACAGAACGAGTTGTTGCCAAATACAATACAAATTATTTGTTGGACATGTATCAATGAATAATTCTATTATTTTGTCAGTGTAGTCATGATACGCCACTCATCTGCACGAGGACTGTGATGGCGGCAGTGATAATAGTTCAGTTTGTGATAAAATGACTTCGATGACACTTCAGATGACCGTAGTGTTCAGTAGTTAGTTATATAATGTCTGAATTATTCACTTTTTCGTCATGAATAAATTGTCAACGTAGAAATATATATTAAATTTTGAAGCTCTAATGCTTAATTATTAGTGATGAGGATTATGAAGAAGTTGGATAAGATGTTAGATCCATTGTTTTTCAGGGAGTGCATCCTCTGTGGGCAATTCTGACCAAGGGTTACACGTCTCCATTTGATTTATTAGACAGTCGCCGCCTCGTGAGGCGCCTGTGTCGGACGGGTGCCTTCCTCAATCGCGTGGCCATTTAAAAGCATCAAATTCCCAATCAATTCAGTTGAAAAAAATTCAACCTGAGAATGACAACATTTCGCTGCAAAAAAATGACCCTGGAACAATGCTGGAACCCAGTACATCAGTTTCAAACAAAACAATTTAATTTAATTTAAACTCATTTTAGATCTTAAACGAATAAAATTTCTTCACTATTTGTGATAATTTCAGAACAGAATTTTGGAATTTTTTATCATGCATTGAACGTCTTGATCGCTCCGTTGCTGGTGGCAACAATAATATGCATGTTAAAATGTTGCTGGACGTGCAGTATAAGTTAGGCTTTCTGGATGCATGCATCAACAATATCATCATTATTGTTACTGCAGCTTTTTTCCTCCTCAAATAAAGTACAGGGATTGGCGACAGGCAGTTCAATGCTGATGATCCAACACCCACCACCGTGTGCACAAAGATCGAGTAAATGTAACTGAATTGCTACGATTGCTATATTAGAAGTTAGTGTCAGTGAACCGATTTGACATTTGACTTCATGTTATTATCCACGTTGACTGCACTCAACTGACAGATTCGATGTGACAATGGGCAGTTTGATTACAAATTAAACTTTTTTAAGCCAAGATGAGATTAGTAATCAATGATGTGGGCCACCAAAGTACATAAAATTCAATTACTTATTTAGGAATTTTACCGATGTTCAATAATTAATCGAGTCGCCCCTGCAGCACAACCGCCGGCACAAACATTCGACCTCACGAGGTCAGTTTGGTCGAGTTTTTGACGATGAGGAATGCCATCGGCAACAATTTCCTTGTTTTTAATGCGATCTGTACAAGGAAGTTCGATTTTGTTCTAATTTTACGAGAGAAAGTTCATGGTTTTTTTAATATTAATAGCGATTTCTGCCACCGATTTTTAACATCGCAGAATTTTTATAGCTTGTTAAGATATCAAACACGTAATTCGCTGCTCAAATTTTGCTTTACTCAACTCAACTGCCTCTCTTACAACCCTGACTGTAACCACGAGGCCACCCTGTCCACCATGCCTTTTACGGAACATTTCAGAATCCCAATTATGCCGCTTGAAACAACGCCTCCGTCCTCCATATTTTTGGGTCGAAATTGAAATTGTTGATCAAACCTCAAGACGGACCAATTGGAACAAAATGCACGACTGATGAGTTTAGAATGATTATTTTACTGACTGGGGCGACTGCTTCGCCAGCTGCTTGATCCCAACAGCATCCGCTGGACTCTCCCCCGTCTTTAATCCGTCAATTATAACTGTTCGATGCCACTGTTAATTAAGTGCGCCACGACCCACCAGTAGACTGCAGGGCCTTTTTCCGAACAAATTATACTTTTGGCCTTTTTTATTGCGTTTTTGGACAAAAATTTATGATGGCAGTACTATATCCTCAGTGAATTTTCTAATGTACAGAAAATGAAAATTTAATTTTTACAGCGGAACGTACAAATTGACAGGCTTATTTTGAATTATTGGCCTTTTTATTCGAGGACTTGGCCGTTTTCAGGCCATCTGCCAGCGCTGGTGAGTCGAGCCGCACTTGACGTGTTAATTCTTTATTCAATTTTTTCTTCTATTAATTTTATATCTAATTTATTAGCGTTTCGAATTATTTTCCAAACCAAAAATAAAAAAACGGAAACTGCTAACACTGATGCAGTGGGTTGGCAGTACATAACTAATGGCGTTCTGTACGTGGTTGGCAGTATATAATCACCGGCTCCACGGCCTTTATTTTTGACTGGGTTATGCAGGCGATCGGGATTTACAATAATTTCGCGATTAATTAGGCTTCACTTGGTAGATTTCCAGCAGGAAAAGTTCGATCACGATTGGTATTTTGCGTCTGTCCATTTCCACCCACTTCTGAAACCTAAAAGCGAATTCTGTTTTAATAATGGACTAATTTAAATATGAAATTAGCCGGTAATTTGAGTACCTATTCTACAGAAATGGGCTGTAGAACATTCATGTAATCGTAGTGCTTATCACTCAATGTAATTATTGTTGTGCTTATCACTTAACATTAAGTACGAGGTATATAGGATTGTGTATTTTTAATAAGGCTCATCGCTTTTCTCAGTGAGTAGGATGAGCAGCGCCACGCTCATCAGTCGGCCGAGGCTGGCTCGACCACAGGGGCTGGTGAGCGATGAGATCGTTGACTACATCAACGCCAACGTCCAGCCCGACAACATCAGGGAAAACCTCAGGTCAATGTCAAGCTTTCGACCAAGAAATGGTGTCATTAATCAGAATTTTCAACAGTAAAATTGTAAATTTTACAAATTTCCACTAGAATATAAGAAAACCTTTGAGTATTGAATTTAAAAAACGTTAAGCATTCAAGAAAGCCTTCACGATTTGCAATACACGGAATTATGATTCATCACATTTATAATAATGTATTCCTTCGTGGCAAATTTTTATTTTTTTTTAATATTATTCAGTAATTTAAATTACTGCATCGAGCACTGAATGATACAAAATTAGACTGAGTTTCGTTACAGGTTTCTATCGTCGAAGCCTCACTAGGCCGGGACGGCGGCTGAGGCTGAAACAGCGCAATGGGTGGCAGGAATGTTTCGCGAGTACGGCTTGGATGATGTCAACATGGCGTCCTACTCCGTCCTACTATCCTACCCCGACGGTCCTAACATGGTCAATATCTAACTATGTTGATCATAGTTGTCTGCTTATTCCATTATATATATTTTTATATTTATAGTAATAAATTTTTCTGGTTTAAGCTCCACGTGCAGCTTCTGCAATATTGAGTAATGGCTCTTACGTCACACCAAATTTCGAAAAATTACTTCGGAGCTGCAAATTCCATTGACCTTGCCGTGAACTTTTTTTCAGTAAGACCTTCGAAAAAAACGAGTCCGATGATTATCATCTACGCAGTCAAACTTGAAATATAATCACCTAACATATTTCATGCATCTTAATGTAACATTGTTATAAAATTTCATCAAATAACTTACGATGGGCATATGATACTGCGTTTATTAATGCAGCGTCGGAAAATTCCTGTTGAAAAATTGTCACAAGCGTCAAAAAATTTGAGTTGCGATTTAAAAAAATCCCCTGCATCGACCCTAGCTATGGTTGTGGGTTGGATGCTCTGGTATTTTTTTTTAATTGCCAGATCTGAATACACATGTGAAAAGTTGAATGTTCAACAGATGGAATTAGCAGTGAGGGCAGGGATCGGTGTAAATAATTACTAGTTCGCAAATTTCGGATCGAACTGATATCGTCTACAGCTAACTAAATCACTCATCCTCCTGTTGATAGGTTCGACTAGTAGATGCGGAATCAGGTTTGGTTTTGGCAGAATCTTCGCCGAAACAGCCGCCGCTCTACGCCCCCGAGGAGAGTCGAGACGATGTGCCTTATTCCTTCAACGCGTACGCCGCTCCCGGCAACGTGTCGGTGGGTAGCCAACTTTTTAACTTCTAGACATTTTTTGTTAGAATTCAAATTCTAAAAAAATTACTGGGAATTAAATAAAAAAAGATGCAAACAATTGTATTTGTATTAATCGAACAATAAATATAATAATTAGCTATACATCATCGTATCCTCCACAACAATTGTTAATTTCATTCAATTAAAGTCACATTAAGAAAGATCTTATACATACATACAATTTAAGATGAAATCTAACTCATCAATTTTAAACTCCTTCTTTTAGCTGCCAAATTTTGAGTAGTTTTTTTATTATGAAGTTAGTACATCCTGCAACCCCGAGTGTGGACTTGTACGAAGATCATATTTATTAGGGAAGCTTTTAAAGCATCTGTGTATATATCGTCGTCGCAGGGGCGTGTGGTGTACGCTAACTACGGCAGGCAAGAGGACTTCAATTATCTCGTGGCAAACGGCATCGACATCGCCGGCAAAATTGTCATTGCGAGATACGGCATGATCTTCAGAGCAAACATAGTGAGAATACGCCATAATAATAATATTTCATGCACCAAAGTAAAGCTCAAAATTTCATGTATGCAGATTATTATGCGATATTTTCCCGCTTGGTTTACGTACAGTTCATGTAGAAATAACGATTAAAAAATCATCCTCGAACGAAAGCTACATTCTAGTTAACTTTCGTTATTAGTTAAAAAATCCACCCCCGAAAATCAAGAAAAATTTTCTTTCATAAGTAAACACAGAAATATATTCATACAGTCTCCAGCCTTCGTTTGCAGTGTTTCACTTGAGCCTTTCCCTTGCTGCAATTCTTCCCCTACAGGTGAACTACGCGGAGGCGCTGGGTGCAGCGGGAGTGCTTCTGTACACGGACCCCGCAGACTTTGCTTTGGACGGCCAGGACGCTGTTTACCCCAGCACCGTGATGATGCCACCCTCAGGCACCCAGCAGGGCACTGTCAAACTGACAGACGGAGATCCTCTCACTCCATTCTACCCGTCTATTGGTGAGCTATTTTCTCACCTGAAGGTATACTGTCAAACTGACAGACGGGGAGCCTCTCACTCAGTTCTACCCGCTCATCACCGTGCTCTTCTCCACCCACCTGAAGGTACTGTAATACTGACAGACGGAGATCCTCTCACTCAGTTCTACCCGTCTATTGGTGAGCTATTTTCCCACCTGAAGGTATACTGTCAAACTGACAGACGGAGATCCTCTCACTCCGTTGTACCCGTCTATCCGTGAGCTCCTCTCGACGACCATCTAAACCCCTTTCTACTCATCTATCTTTGAACCCTACCGGAGCCGTTAGGTATTGTCGAGCTTATGGGTCCAATTGTTTGCTGGTGCATTGATTCATTTAAGAGAAACATTTGAATTCGATGTTGAATGAATTTAAGCGTCATCACTCATCTTATTAAAATTGTTGATAGCACTTTTCCGTTTCAGAAAGTGCGTTCCATATTCCGGAAGAAGAAGCGGCGATTCCAAAAATTCCTGTGCAGCCTCTGAGTTACGAGGACGCGTACTTTGTGCTCAAGTAAGCAAAATATCACATAAATGCAGTTTTTATGCAACTGAGTACTCAATGTTTATAAGAATCTTTACCTATTCAATGTGATCGCCAGTTCTTCGATGATCGTAATATGCTTTGGGTACAGGAATTGACTCCCAGAATGTCCATTGGTAAGAAAAGAATTGAAGACATCGCATCCAGGCTAAGAAGAGCAAAGTCAGGGACTTCTGTTGGTCTGCTGCCCTTCGATGGGTTGGGTCTATTTAACAGACGGTTTCGTCCATTGTTTTTCTTTTCATTCGTATCGACAGTAGTACCATGCTATAGCGACTTTCAAGACGTTGACTTATTACAGGAAAACTTTTGCTCGTGTTTAACTTCTGTTCTCATTATTTCTGCTACCGTCGTCTTCCAACTTCTTAATTCCATATTGAGACGACTACTAGTATAGAGATAATATTTATATTTTTTGTAAATTTCTGCCTTTTTATTGCTGTTTTTGTCATTGATTCAGTTGTTTCGCCGAATAGAGGACCTATTTCTTACTGTCCAACTTTCATACCTAGCGAAATATTACGGGTCAGTGAAGCCCCATGTACACTTTCCAATTGAAATGTAATAAATAAATCATTTTCGATGGTTTTGGAACCCGACTTATAAACAAGGCAATTTTTTCGTTGAGTGATCTAGACGACTCAGCCTAAGCCTAAACAATCATATGAACGAATTCCAGCCTAACTTGCTGCAATGGATGAATAGTTATTGAACGGTAATAATTTTCAAGTGGAACATGTGTTACTTTATTAATATAAATTTGATGCGTCCAGTTCACTAGGAGGACCAGAAGTGCCCGTGGCCTGGCGAGGGGCACTGAACATAACATACCGCGTGGGGCCCACCCAGCTCGCCCGCTACGTCAACATGGAAGTGCACACCCACAACGTGCCCGCCGTCATACATGACGTCATCGCCGTGATACGCGGTGCAGAGGAGCCTGGTGTGTGACGTGTTGTTATCTCAGACTTACGTAATTTGATCTTGTTCATTCCAGGAAATAGAATCTTAATTTTGAACATCAAGGTATGAAGTCTTCTTCAAAATATTTTAAGGTGAGTAGCCTGTTGAATCGTAGAAGTATTTGAGAAATTTATGTTAGTCTTTCAAAAATGGTCTATGATGTTTCTCATTAGATTATCTGACGCCGTATTCGTCACCAGATAATTGCATCCAGTTGCTCTCATTAACTCATCGGGTAGTAGTTGTGCTTTGGATAAATATAGCGCTGTCAAAAATATACGATCCCTAAATTAAACTAAAACTTCCATTTTAGTTAGAAAAACGCATGTCTGACCTAAATTTCAGATATTAGCATTTTGCTTATAACTTATCGTAAGGTAAAACTGCAAGTTAATTTTTTTATAGCCTATCTTCATTCATTCAAGTTCCATCTAATTCGGAAACTTTGCATCGTAGAAATTATTTTCAGAATTTTTTGTACCACAGGTCTTTCAAATTTATTAGACCGTCGCACCTCGCGATGTCTACGTGGTCTTCCTCGTTCCGAATATTTTTTATTATGATATATAAAGTCATGTTGCACTATGTCTCTCGCGAGTACATTCTATGAGTACGTACACAGTGAAAGCAGGTTTGCCCGCGCGGGCAACCTGCTCCAACCTGCCACAAGAATGAACATAGGATAATAATGTAAGTGTTCGCAGTGAAAACCTGTACGAATAGGCTTCTGTATTCTATGGTTTCAGGCGCCAGCCAGCACGCTGGCAACCTGCTTTCACTGTGTGCGTACCCTTAGTCTCTCTTATTTGTATTGGTAATTTCTTGTTTTTTTTAAATAAATGTATAATATTATTGTTTGCCCGGTCAGACCGGTATGTAATTCTGGGCAACCACCGCGACGCTTGGATCTTCGGCGCCATCGACCCGTCCAGCGGCACCGCCGTCATGGTCGAGCTCAGCAGGGTGCTCATGCGCATGCGCAACGAGACTGGTGAGAATACAGGGTGCTCATGCGCATGCGCAACGAGACTGGTGAGAATGCAGGGTGCTCATGCGCATGCGCAACGAGACCGGCGAGAATACAGGGTGCTGATGCGCATGCGCAACGAGACTGGTGAAAATACGGGGTGCTCATGCGCATGCGCAACGAGACTGGTGAGAATACAGGGTGCTCATGCGCATGCGCAACGAGACTGGTGAGAATGCAGGGTGCTGATGCGCATGCGCAACGAGACCGGCGAGAATACAGGGTGCTGATGCGCATGCGCAACGAGACTGGTGAAAATACGGGGTGCTGATGCGCATGCGCAACGAGACTGGTAAGAATACAGGGTGCTGATGCGCATGCGCAACGAGACCGGGGAGAATACAGGTTGCTCATGCGCATGCGCAACGAGACTGGTAAGAATACAGGGTGTCCGCGCGCATGCGCAACGAGACTGGTGAAAATACGGGGTGCTCATGCGCATGCGCAACGAGACTGGTGAAAATATAGGGTGCTCATGCGCATGCGCAACGAGACCGATAAAAAACAGGGTGCTCACGCGCATGTGCAACGAGACCGGTGAAAATAATGGATGATCATGCGCATGCGCGAGACCGATGAAAATACAGGGTGCTCACGCGCATGCGCAACGAGACCAGTGAAAATAAAGTGTGCTCACGCGAATGCGCAACGAGATTGGTGAGATTACAAGGTATTCTGATCACACAGCATCTATTCTAATCCATGCGTCGATTATTCTGTAAGCATGATCTGTATTCTCAACACGAAAACTCCCACCAGTCATATGACGTTCAAATAACGTCGAATAAACGTTGTTTCGACGTCATTTACGTAGAAGGTTTACAGTATCAACCTGACGCGTGTTGGCTGCACTCGATGCCACAGGCTGGCGGCCGCGTCGCTCAGTCGTGTTCTGCTCGTGGGCGGCGGAGGAGTACGGGCTCGTAGGCTCCGTCGAGTATACGGAGCAGTTCAGGACGCAGCTCCACAGCAGAGCCGTTGCCTACCTCAACATGGACCTGGCTTTGCTTGGTGGGGTCCTGCAATGTAATACGTTTTGTTATCTACGTAATAAAATTTTTATTATTTTAATGTTATTTGTTGTTGAATGAACAGCTAATGGTTTGTTTTCATTTTAATTTCAGCAATCTTCTTTGTTTTATTGTGAACCAATGTCAAAGACAACTTTTTTAGTTTTTTTCTTAATACATGTTGCAATAAAAACATCAAATATGCATATTTGTAGTCTGTTCTTTTCGCTGATGTGAAAAATCAGGATTGTTGTCAGTTTATTATCGGCGGTCGAAATTACGATTCATTATTAATTGGCAAACGAAATTACTATTCCCAAATAATTAAAGTGTCTGACAGGCAACTACTCCCTGAAGGCGAGCGCTGCGCCGCTGCTGTACGAGGTCGTGTGGGAAGCCGCCAAGCTTGTGAGACTCCAACATCATTACGAATTGTCGTTCATTATCATTATCATCATTAGTACCCTCATAACCACTCTTAGAATTGAAAATGAAAATAATGTTCAAGTAATGGAGTTTATCTAGCTCTAGTTATTGGCATGTGAACACTAAATATGTCTAACGAGGGATTATAGCCTGGCAATGGCAACATTGGAAACGCATATTAAATCTTCATACATTTTTTGTAATTTAGCTCACAAAATTCCATTAAATATCAACCGCTGACTTTGTAGGCAAAATATTTCATATTATCACTGAGTCTCTGCCATGCAGTAAATTTCAGACTAAAAATTTTTGAACATGCAAACCTAATTATTCCTTTGTAATTTAGTTTAAAAATACTCGTACTTAGTTTATGTAATACAAGCCTTATAGAACTGTGCACTCTTTCAATTGCGGTTGTATCAATCAAAAATTCGGCGTCATATTACAACAGCAGAGCATACAAACGCTGTTTCAAAACCGGTAAGCTTATGCATAGTTGAACTAATATTAATAATATGATAAAATATTAGTTCAACCACCTTACCAAGGGCTTATGCAGGTGGCCAATCCTGACGCTACCGAGGCGGCTGCCGGACGGACGACCGTGTACGACACGTGGCTGGCGCGCAAGCCCGACCCAGTCTACTCTACACGTCCGCAGTAGGTGCATGTATCTAGCCTTATGGGGTATGGCTAACGTTTTTAATGCCATGTGCTGCATATTGTGTATCTCATGCATGCGTATTTATTTAATGCACAGATTAAATAAACATATATGAATAATAATGAATGAATTTCCTAGTAGGCAGAAGACAACGTGTCAGCATTAATGGAACCGTATCAGACTGGGTAACTGTGCGAAGTGGCGTACCGCAAGGAAGCGTTCTTGGACCTGTTTTGTTCGTCTCTTTTATAAACGATCTACCAGAAGTAGTGTCAAGCGTGTGCTCCATGTATGCCGATGACACAAAAGTTTATAATACAGTTAAGGATGCGTCAAATAAAATGCAACTGCAAAATGATCTTGATAGTTTAGTTGACTGGGCTGATGCGTGGCAGCTGCGTTTCAATGCTGACAAGTGTAAAGTACCTCACCTCGGCAAGAACAATGAACAGCAAGCTTACATCATGAGAAGACACGGTTGCAACGAGAGGGTTATGATTGAGAAGTCTTGCGTGGAAAAAGATCTTGGAGTTTGTGTCGACAGGGAGCTAAAATTTTATAGGCATATTGAAACGCAAGTTAATACATCCAATAAACTGCTTGGGCTGATCAGACGCTCCTACGAGTACCTAGATATAGAAATGATGAAGCTGTTGTTCACCTCTGTCGTGCGCCCAAACCTAGAGTTTGGAAACGTTGTGTGGTCACCGAGACTTGAAAAGGACAAAAATTTAGTTGAGAGTGTTCAAAGACGTGCAACAAGGATAATACCAGGATTAAAGGGCAAGTCTTATGAAGAAAGATTGAAGATTATGAAGCTTCCCAGTCTCCGTTATCGTCGCCTGCGTGGTGACCTCATTGAAGTATACAAGTATACTCATGGTTTGTACAAGGTCCCAGAAGAATTACTAGAATTTGAAACAAGAACCAACACCAGGGGCCACAGCTATAAACTAAAAAAACTGCGGTGCAACTTATCCACGCGACAACATTTCTTCTCGCTTCGAGTCACTGACATGTGGAACAGCCTCCCTGAAGATATTGTTGACGCTCCGAGTATGAACGCGTTCAAGAACAGACTAGACAAGGCCATGCATGAGCATATGTTCAGTCTTAAAATGCCTCGTACCCTACGGAACAACTGATATGTAGAAGCGATTTTAAATCTACCGTCCGTAAGGCCAGTCTAGTCAAGAAAAGTACAAGAATCGGCGACAGGCCTATCCAGGCCTATTCTTTAATGCCGAAGATACTATACTATACTATACTAATAATTTATTTAGGACTTCACATGTTAAATATAATGCATAATGACAATAGCATTATATTTTATTATCAGTTTTCGTTCTTATCTATTGCATTTATTGATGCAAAAATATTTCATTTTCTATCCATTAATATAAAATAATATCTAATAGTATAAAATAATTAACTTATTTCGTATGAATATTAACAATAACGAACATGCACTGCTATCCTTAACGTTCCAGACAACGTCATAGAAATTGGTTTGTGTAAATTGGTTTGTGCAAACATCTAATTTAACCTTAATTTAATTTTATACCGGTAATTGGTTTGTGTAAACATGTCTTAATGGAAACTGAGGCTTTCTGAATATTACATAAAATTACATATATTTTCATTTCTGACAAAATAAATTTTTAACTTAGTATTGTTTTCTGTCGCGTCAAGTTTTTTGAACAGATTACAACTATTTTTACCATGTTATTTTGGTTAATCGTGGTCGCCAACGAATTTTATGAGAAATTGTATTTTCAGATATAACTTCCTACATAGTAACTTAAATTTTACGTGTGAATTCCGAAGATTTTTTCCCTAATCTGGACATTTCAATTATTAATTTTCATTTCATTTAGTAAAATTATCCTCCAGTTAGTCGCTTATTAAAATATCCTACCTTGAATGTTGTAATTCATCGGTGCATTACCATCCTCATGAATACCACTCCTCGACCTACCTCTACTAATTTAAGCTCAAAAGCGAGTCAACTATTTATAGGCTTTTGTAAATATTGAAACGTTTTTAATAAAAGACCACGGTCGAATCAACATTCTTGTCTCATGTAATTAATGAATTAGGTTCAGTCTTATCAAGCATTGCAGGAAGAGTCAGAGCTTCGTAAAATTGATCGTATCCAGCATATGATAATTTTTTACTATCCGTCTTGTTGGTGACTCTGTAGCGGTCCAGTTTAATATTTAAAATTTTGTATAAAATAATAAAAATATTTAGAAATTTAGAACTAGATTTAATTGTAATATTAAGATTTGTTTATATCTGAACGTAACCACAGCTGAATACGACAATAGCCAACTTCATTCCAGCTTTTAGTATTTTTGATACATTGCACTAGAACCCCTGCACTAGAAATACCTATTACACTCCAGCTACTGGTTCAGGTCTAATTCATAATAACAGGGCCCAGCACTTTTTTGGAAATATGGCCTTTCTCGCGAGGGATGCTCCAATGCGTGTTAAGAATTTTCGAAAATATGACCAATTTTGTGCCATCGCTGCTACGAAATGCAGTATTTGTCCCGTGTTTTGTTATGCCTCTTTTTTACAGGGTTGAATTGCTGGGGTCCGGTAGTGACTACAAAGGTTTCCTGTACAACCTCGGCATTCCGAGCCTCGATATCTGTTACAATCATGACGAGGTGAACATTAATTCGTGTATACAGTTTAACATAATAATTATAAAATAGTTTACTCATTTAAGAATCCAGCAAACTCGTTCTTAACGTTTACTGTCGGAGTTCAAAAAAAGTTAGTTTGTGCCAAATTAAAAATACTGTTCAATAATCGATATTGTTGTTTAACAACATCAAAAATATTTGGAAATTAAGACGTTCTTTTATTCTGCGTGCTGTCATCCTATTATATTGTACATAGATAATATTTCATCTGAATGAAAACAAATCTTATTTATATATTTAATGTGCTATTTGAGATAGCTGGCCTTTGTTATCGTGTATTCCATTGAAATTTATTTGATTTCTTTTTCATATTTAATTGCGAATCACTTGCACTTCCATAAAGCGCAAATTGCTTGCCTTAAATAGATCGGATATAATCCTTCTATGGGTAGCAAACATGTATTTAGGATGCAATTCCACACTTAGGACCGAACTAATTTTCTTCCTATTTTATGTAATCAAGATTTCTGTCGTGAAAATCCAAATCTTGATACGGATACGAAATATAATACTGTAAACTAAACACTATTTGGATTTTAAATATAAATTGTCAATGTCTATAATAAAATTTATTTCACATATAATTATACTCGGATCTCTGCGAGAGCTATTGAGTTATTTTACTTTTTATTCTCTGGGGCATCTTATTGCAACCGTTCTTGTATTTTGGGGCATCTTATTGCAACCGTTCTTGTATTTTGGGGCATCTTATTGCAGCCGTTCTTGTATTTTGGGGCATCTTATTGCAGCCGTTCTTGTATTTTGGGGCATCTTAATGCAGCCGTTCTTGTATTTTGGGGCATCTTATTGCAGCCGTTCTTGTACCTTCTCCTCATAGAGCGTGCCAGGCTGGTACCCACTCTACCACTCCCTCTACGAGACCTTCGCTGTCGTAGACGAACTCTACGACCAGGGCTTCTTGTTCCAGGCCGCCCTCGCCAGGGTCTGGGGGCTGGTTGCCGTCTCTCTGTCTGACCCGCAGGTCTGTTTTGTAATGACTTCGCTAGACCCTGAAATCTCTGTCACACAAATATATATCTTATAGTCTGAGATCTATAGCCATTGTCACTGTGCTCTTTGTAGGTTTTTTCTCCCCCTGAGATATATAAACCTTCGATTTATTGTCCTATCCAGGAAAACAAGCGTATTATGCCATGAGCAGTTCATCGTAAGCATATGCGTATTTTCATCCTTTGACAGCGTTTTCATATTGTCGGTCAGACAAGACCATATTGGCAATGTAGGTTGAACCATAATTGAGCCCAAAACTAATTTTTGAACAATTTAAAACCTATTGATCTTAGAAGCACAATTACATTATCGGTTTTGAGAAGCACAGTTATACTGGGCAAAAATATTATTATGCTATTTGCACTTTTAACACCTAAATCTTATTTCACGAGGAGGCATCTATAAATTATCAAGTTTGTTACGAAATCATATATGTGCAGCAAAAATGATATCTAAGGAGCCAAAGCCATTTATACATAAGAAATAAATTCATACAAATAACATTGCGAGGATATATAAATAACATTACGAGGATATATAAATAACATTACGAGGATATATAAATAACATTACGAGGATATATAAATAACGTTACGAGGATATATAAATAACATTACGAGGATATATAAATAACATTACCAGGTTATATAAATAACATTACCAGGATATATAAATAACATTACCCGCAGAAAATATATCGATCATGTTACTGTATTTGCTAAACAAACTGGCCCGCAGTCGGTTTGCCATGGGGAGGTTTCCTGCGAATCAGCAAGTATCGTTAAAAATTCGACATGTAACAGGTAACATCCAGACTATGTATTGTGAAAGTACACTCGAATATTCAATATATGAAGTGTCAGGCTCAAATTGAATTGAAGTGCCGCAAACCAACAACAAAAAAGCTTTCATATAATACCTTGACGTTGCTCCGACCACGTATTTCATGCCATTTCAAAGTGGTGTTATCCATAATCCTGTCATTGCGAATCCTTCATGCATATTCATGCATCTTCCCGTCATCCAGTATTCAGATAATAATTTAAAAAAAAATTTACGTTGTTAGAAGAATGCTCTGTTTCAACCAACGTTAGTACAAAACTCAAATTTAGCTCTCATGTAGTTTGAAACTCGAAGCAGGCTTGATTTTTTCTCTTTAAACAAAATTTAAATTTACCGAAGTAAAAATTACATTTCAATTTCATCATAATTCGTCCTCCCTGCTACCTGTTCTGAACTGCCGAATAATTCAACCAACAACAACTAAATTTCAGTTCTAACAGTTAACATCCCGTCACCAAAGACACTGTGGAAACTCGCTCGAAACTCGTCAGTGTCAAGCCTCTAATAAACTTCCAAAAATATATTTTATATTTGTTACTTTGATTTAATGCCCTCGAAATAAAGAGGCGTTTTGCATGCGCATTTACAGTAGTTATTGCATGGGAATTTTTCCTGGCGATGACGTTATATTTTTAAATGCGGAGTCATGATGTATTGAAATGTACATTTATCCAAAATAAGAAGAAAATTTTGCTTTCCTTTAAAAAAAAACTGAGTATTATGTACTGGAACAGACTTTTTTAACTACAGTACTGTATTTACAAATTTAGTTAACGAATTTTGGGAGACGAGTTTCACAATAACGGGAATCTCAAATTGCAATGATTCTTCCCGAGAAATGCCCGGCTAACCTGCTGCTTTTGTTATGTATTAATTGAGCTAAATAATTTAGCATAACGTGAAAAGTATTCATTAATAAATAAAGTTCTTATAAACTTCAACTGAAAAAAAAAATGAAATTTCACAACACGTTCCATCCCAGCAATCGGCTAGAGTTCCTAATTTATTCACTACCGTTTGCACGATGTCACTGTTCACTGTGTGCACGTTATGTCACTGTTCACTGTGTGCACGTTGTGTCACTGTTCACTGTGTGCACGTTATGTCACTGTTCACTGTATGCACGTTATGTCACTGTTCACTGTATGCACGTTATGTCACTGTTCACTGTGTGCGCGTGGTGGCCTGAAGAAAAGTTCTGATACGCGCAGCTGTTGCCGCTGTCACTGCAGGAGTATGCGCTCTTCATCAGTGACGTCCAGCAGCAAATCTTGCAGGACTTCGGGCAACTGATGACCGACAACAACAGAACCTTTGGTAACTAGCCTATAGTGTAGAGAATATTCGGTCTGCTGATGATCGACAACAACAGAACCTTTGGTAACTAACCTATAGTGTAGACTGTAGAGAATATTGGGTCAACATGCAGATGACCGACAACAACAGAACCTTTGGTAACTAGCCTATAGTGTAGAGAATATTCGGTCTGCTGATGACCGACAACAACACAACCTTTGGTAACTAACCTTGGATACAATAATCGGAATTAATTAATTGACTTTGCATCACGGTCGATTACTAAGAACTCTCCCGCATCACCTCAATTCTCACCTCAATATTATCTTAATTAATGACCGATGACAATTTAGCCTCATCACCTGTGACTTCACCATATTTTATGAAGATGCAGTCACGTCTTAGAATTTTTAAAGTCTGTTAATCTCCTTGCTTGTACATTCGTAATTAACGGTGCTAAATATTTATTCTTCCGTCTCGCAGATCATTTCCTAGACGCTGGTCGGTCGTTTTCTGCTCGCGTCGACCAATTCACTCAAGAGCTCCTCTTCGTCGACCTTGATGAGTGAGTTCTCAAAATTGTCGAGTATAAAACTTCAGAAATGAAGTATTTTACATAATTTCGCCAACACCCAAAATACGGGAAAATAATCTCAGTAATCAAATTATACAAATCTAGATAATTTTATTTTGCAGCGATCTTGCCGTGCGACGCGTCAATGACCAGCAAATGCTGGTGGAGAGATCATTCCTGGACCCTCAAGGCCTGCCGGGCCGGGCTGACTTCAAGTGAGAGATTCACCAATCAGTAATATTCTTATATATCAATCAATCATATCTTAGAAGATCATCTCAAGGTACATGCTGAGATTTAAAACACAGCATGATTTTCTGAACATCCAGCCTTCGCTACCTACATACTTTCATTTCGTTTTGTGTTATTTATTCTCCGGCGCTGATTGTACGAGGTAGCAAGCTGTGGGGTTATGTATGGTTATGACGATGAAAATCTCTTTGTCTTGATTCATGCAAAGGAACGAAGATCATATTTTACCAGTAGTCCTACAAACAACTGTAATTGAAACTGAGGCTGATGGGCTATTATTTTCTTCTGCAGGCTGTTGAATTTGTTGCATCAACCTGTAACTCAACAAATGTAATTTTTCTGATTGGTTAGTGAACAAATTCCCAATGACTCGGCAGTCACGTGGTGCTGGCCCCTAGCGCGTCTGACGCCTACTCGGGCACCGCGATCACGGGTCTCACGGATGCGCTTCACGCCATCGCCGACGCCGGCCCCGACGACGACATCGCGGCTCTGTGGCGTACGCTTGACGAGCACCTCGCTGCCGTCACCAGCATTATCTACAGCTCCGCTATGTCCCTCACGCTTCAGCTTTGGTGAACAGACTTCATAAACATAGTGATCTCGGCGCTGAAGTGTAGGCCTGATGTGGCCTGTCATGTTCTATAACCAAGAATTATTTAGTCCTGTGCAGTCATGGAAGATTAAAAGTCATAGATAAATCTTACATCTTCCGTTTTCTTTGTTGGGTTTTGAGCATAGAATCCTAAAATTTCGGTGAGTATGTCGAGTTTAAGAACGCCACTGTGATAAAACTATCATTTACTAGCAGCTAACCGAATTCTTAACAGAAGTTGTTGAAATTTATTTTTAAAAATCCAGTTTTCTCCATATTTTATTTCACCTTAAATCCTTTATTAAGCCTCGATTTACTTTTGAGACTTACTTGGTTTTCATAAGCAAAATAATTTATAAAACTAATATTATTGGACCTCTCGAATACTTTTCAGGACTGTCTCTAAGATTAAGTAGAAAGCAGAAATACGACCTGTGGGCGTATTTACAGAATACGCCTGTTTCCATGTATTTTTTTCTGGCAAAACTGCGTATGTGTATGACGTTTTATTTTCCTAAAATGTTCTATCAAGACAAACTTAAGTTTTTGGCATTCCGAGATATGAGGGGGATGATTTGTACATATTAATTCACTAAATTTTCTTTCCATTTGAGATAAATAAAATCTTCATCCTTTAATAGGGTTAAATGATCCTTTCGAGATCGGTTTGAAATCACACAATGCTGTGTTTTCCGGATCACGTCTGAATGTTTAACACTTGAAATATTTGGTTTAACAATCTGAAACTTTTGAAAAAAGACAGCATTAGAAATATATAAACTATTTTAATAACAGAGATGATTCGAATTTTCCCCTCTCAATGCATTTAAAAATATAAGAAATTTGAAGCAAAATTAAATTTTGAGATTCAGTAACCGCGGAAAACGCGGTTACAGCCAAATTTCTTCATAAGAGATTCCATTCCGTTTATGGAAACGGCGTTCTCCGTTCTGCCGAACGGCGATCGTGCTGATGCTGTAATTGCTGTCTCCTCGATAGTCATTAGTAGGTGATGGGATCATTTGGATGTAACCTTGTTCGTCGAAAGGAGTGATGATATATCTTTCTCGCTAATTTGTTCTCAAGTTGATGCTTTTTTGCGTGTCATTTATAAAGAAAGCCCGCGCCGCCGACTAAGGCAAACTCAATAATAAAAACATAGTAGGGCTATACCTGTGCCTGTCTCACTCTCATCTCGCATACAGCCAACACAGTAACACTCTATTTTCAGCTATGGAAACTGAGGTAAGGTTCTATATTTTTTATCATTTATGGTATATTAATTGACATTCCCTGTAACTTCAGCAGCTACTAGCTAGCCCTTTTTTAAGTGCTCATTCATAATTTAGGTAGTTGTAATGACAGGAAATGTTTCGGTATTATTGCAGATTAACTACATCCAAAAAAAAGGGTGTTTTTTTTTTAATTATATGTTTTTTGGGGTGTAGATTACGAATCTGAAATCCATTTTAAAAAAAACACCCTTTTTTTTGGATGTAGTTAATCTGCAATAATACCAATGTTTCTTTCTGCAAATCAGGCAGTATTTGTTTATGTGCAGAATCAGGCAACACCTGAATGAGACCAAAATGCATGTGCTTGCAGTCAATATTATTCATTTTTATATATATTGTCAGTGAGGCTTGTCTTGTACCATACCCAGGATGGTGCCGGTTTCCGCGGATTAATCCGGCGTAAACGAGGCTCCAAGCCCAAACCCCTTCTACTGGCGTACAAAGAGCTAAAATAACGTTATTGGCGCACACGCCCGGCGTACGTCCGCATCTGGCTTGTCCCGACGTACCGTACGTCCGCATCTGGCT
>NW_025947396.1:0-3686 GCF_000764305.2 Hyalella azteca | reverse complement strand
TACTTGCAATATTTGAACAGATTGAATGCACCCCTTTGAAAGTAAAAGATAAGAAATTTAAGGAGATCTAAATGATTTTGTGACCCTGATTATAATCGATTATCTATCAGTTCTCCTATTGAAGAGGCCATCTTCATGTATAATTTCCCTTTATCTTGTAAATGTCGGATTAGCGTTCCCCTGGATAATCGTATGAGGTGAACTTCAATTTAATTGATAAGCTACTATTTTTTTAACGTAGGGAACTATAATAATTAATTTCATTCATCTTTCTCTAAATTTATCGAGTACCCCTATTACCCTTCACATAATACTAGGTAATGGTTGGCTAGGGATCCTCAGAGTACCATTCATCTTCATAACCTGAGGTAATGGTTGGCTAGGGATCCTCAGAGAACCATACACCTACATAACTTGAGGTAATGGTTGGCTAGAGGTCCTCAGAGTACCATTCATCTTCATAACTTGAGGTAATGGTTGGCTAGGGATCCTCAGAGTACCATTCACCTTCATAACCTGAGGTAATGGTTGGCTAGGGATCCTCAGAGTACCATACACCTTCATAACCTGAGGTAATGGTTGGCTAGGGATCCTCAGAGTACCATTCACCTTCATAACTTGAGGTAATGGTTGGCTAGGGGTCCTCAGAGTACCATTCACCTTCATAATTTGAGGTAATGATTGGCTAGGGGTCCTCAGAGTACCATTTATCTTCATAACCTGAGGTAATGGTTGGTTAGGAATCCTCAGAGTACCATACACCTTCATAACCTGAGGTATTGGGTTGGCTAGAGTACCTGAAGACGGCGTACCAGGGCAGCACCATAGGGCGGGTGGCCAACAGGATCCAGAGCGCGCAGTTCAGCATCGCGGATGAGCGCTACCGCCTCCCCGCTAACAACGGACCGAACTGCCTTCATGGAGGACCACTCGGCTGGGATAAGGTTATTAAAATAGTAAACCTTCTTCAATCTATATATTAGGTATGTAAGTAGTTAACTGTAGTGTTTCTTATCAATTTACCTATGGAAGTTCTCAATAGTGATATATTGATTGAAAATCTTATCAATTTACGTATGGAGTTCTCAATAGTTCAACAGAGATCAGAGTAAGCGAGCATAAAGGTTTCTTTCCCCACCCTCTCCAGCGCATCTGGAGCGGCCACGTGGCTGACGATGCTGTCGTGTTCTCCCTCGTCAGCGCTGATGGTGACCAAGGCTTTCCTGGCACTGTCATGGCGCAGGTAAGGATTTACTGCCAACGCCATAGCACTGTCATGGCGCAAGTAAGAATTTACTGTCAACGCCATGGCATTGTCATGGCGCAGGTAAGGATTTACTGCCAACGCCATGGCATTGTCATGGCGCAGGTAAGGATTTACTGCCGATGCCATGGCATTGTCATGGCGCAGGTAGGATTTACTGTCAACGCCATGGCATTGCCATGGCGCAGGTAAGGATTTACTGCCAACTCCATGGCATTGTCATGGCACAGGCTAGGATTTACTGCCAACGCCACGGCACTGTCATGGCGCAGGTAGGATTTACTGCCAATGCCATGGCTTTGTCATGGCGCAGGTAGGATTTACCGCCAACGTCATGGCATTGTCATAACACAGGTAATGGCTGTTTTGGCACTGCCATGGCCAATCTGGCACTCTTATGGCACGGGTATGGCAGGTATATCGTANTTTACTTAGGCACGGTATATACTTATGCACCCAAAAACAACATGTACGTTATTCTCACGACATAAATCCAACATTCAATCAATATCACGCCCGGGAGCTTCATCGCAACAGCTTTCATTTGTGGCCAAGTGATTGAGATCGCCAAGATTGACGCGTCGAGTTTGGGGTTTGAAACCCGCAACTATTTGTGAAAATTCTGGACGAAATCGGCGAGGTGGCCGAGTTATTTAGAGTCGGCGACAGGCCAACATGCATATTGCCTGGAGAAAGTTGACACCATTATATTTTATTATATTATATAAATTAATGCTATAAATGTCTTCTATAGTGTTGGATTATTGTATCTATATTGTTGCGGACTATTAAATAAATAAGCTCTCAGTGACCAATGATCGTAAAATAAGGATGATTAAAAATTATAAATGAAGAAGTATAACAATAAATAAGCAAATACAAATAAATAAGCCCTGTGCTTTCTTTATGTTCTTTTTTTCGAGTCAAGATTTGAAGCTTTTTGGGAAATATATAAAGAAACACAATGAAGGACTTGTACGGAATCTAAATCTAACCAATCAGAAAATAACGCAAACATGTCAAATATAATTAACAGATTAATACTAGTAATAGTATTTAAAGTCAATTACACAAGCCACTTAATTAAGGGGAGCATGTAGGTCAAAACCTATTTTCTATATTTAGGGAAGGATCATCTCCAAACTTGGTACACATATGTAAAATCGAAAATGACGACTATTCATATAAAAATTCATGTGAATTTTTCGGAAAAAAATGAAAGGAAACGTGACATTCATAGAAAACGGCCAAAAAGGGGGTACTTTTAGAAAAAAAGCTCCTCCTACAAATATCGTGCTACAACATCGAGACACGTATCATTCGATGCGTAAAGACCGTATCTAGCGATTGTCGGGCCACTTTTTCAATTTTTTCTTGGTTCTCTTGTTATGATGATTTTTCTGAAAAATTTCGAATTTTCGAAATTTCCCCCAATTCCCCCCCCCCCCCATTTTGCATTATATAATCCAAACTGAAACGAAATCGAAAAAAGTGGGCTCGACAATCGCTAGATCTTTTTGTTACGAATCGAATGGTGTATCTCTCAACGCTGTAGCTTCAAAACTCTAGGAGGAGACGTGTTTGCCGTGACAATAAGTGTGAATATTCAGTACAGCGCGACAAAGTCCCGCGCGCATCCGAATAGCCACTCAATGTAGCAAGGATACGAAACTAAAAGTTACTGGAGCTTGTACCAGTCAAGGATGTTGGGAGCGACTACATGTACCCCTCCCGTTCAATGACAGGACGGTGACTAAGCTTCAGTCCGAGTGGAGACTCTATTTATATGCTCGGCAGCGAATTTCCTCCAGTCTTATTTCTTAAAGACCCCAACCTCCCTCCCATGCGGAATCTCTAGTGAACGCATAAATCAACGTACAGAGATGGTAATGGTACCGTTGGATAGCTCAGAATGTCAGCTTTAAGATGAGACTATAAACTGGAAAAGCCAAACAACTCGATTTTGGACCTACATGCTCCCATTAATATATGGACTAATGATTATCACATGAATAACAAACCTAATACCAACACGCACCTCTGAATGTGGTTGAATTCCGATACTACGAAGAAGCGCAAAGCGCATCTGAACGAGATCGCCGAGGTCACATCAATGGTGAATCCTATCACAGTCCCTAACAATATCATCACGAAGGACTTGGGTTGGCAATAACACAAGGATGCCGCTGTTAGCTCTGCAGGGTGGCCCAGTGGTTACAGTTCAGAGTAACAAGATTAGCGCAGAGAGGCGCGGGTTCGATCCCAGCTCTGTGCGCCAGTTTCTGGTCAGAATCGGCGAGGAGGCGGGCGGTTAAGCACAGCAGAATTGTAGCAGTGAGTTGCAAGTTCGAGACCGCAAAATGCTGTGAATGTTCTGCGATGTTATGAATCGGCGACAGGCCTACGGCCTAATAAACGCTGA
>NW_025947395.1:0-489 GCF_000764305.2 Hyalella azteca | reverse complement strand
AAGGACTAAGGGCAGCTGGTAAGGACTAAGGGCAGCTGGTAAGGACTAAGGGCAGCTGGTAAGGACTAAGGGCAGCTGGTAAGGACTAAGGGCAGCAGGTATCGACCGTAGCAAAGGTTATCATTGACGTTCAGACCGCCCCTTGCTAGCCCAGCCACGGCTGCCATTTATCATTCATTGCAATCGGTTAATTATCATTATTCATTACAATAGATTATCACCTATCATTTATTGCCATCGATTATCATCTAACATTCATTACAATAGATTATCACCTATCATTTATTGCAATCAATCATCATTTATCATTCACCTCAGTAGAGAGACACCCAGGCGCGCGTCAATATATCGATATTAGAATCTACGATATTGAACTGCTGGACTACGTGCTTCTTGCGTGCCTACGTGCTTCATGCGTGCCTACGTGCTTCATGCGTGCCTACGTGCTTCATGCGTGCCTACGCGCTTCATGCGTGCCTACGCGCTTCA
>NW_025947394.1:0-392 GCF_000764305.2 Hyalella azteca | reverse complement strand
TACCTAAAGCCGAAGGAAGTTCTTGCTCAATTTTGTCCGAGGGAAGTCAAATGGTAGTTCAAAAATATTAAATAAAAAACTTATTTTGATGACCTATGGTCTATTACTCCATAGTTTCCATTTGTTGTAACTCAGTTTCCAGACGACAGTCATTAAATTGACATTCCAGGAGCATTCCGGTCAGTCGTCTAAATACGCTTCCACACTATTTGTAGAACGGAAATGTAATTCGAAAATCGTGAACTCGGTTGTTTAGGCCATAATTTATCTGCTTGTTAATCAGGTCTTTTAAAAATTGTTTAGCAGCTTACCCGTTTAAAAAAAAATTAAATCATTCATTTCGGTTTTAGTAAATTTTTTAAATCAACGGTTCAGACCTTCGAAGTAATGTG
>NW_025947393.1:0-361 GCF_000764305.2 Hyalella azteca | reverse complement strand
TCATACCATTGCTATTTTAATTTATCATGTTTGCAGCCGATACTTATAATTATAAATACTGCTAAAAATTCTTTGAGACTTGTTATGATCTTGTTCAGTGGGTATTTTAAATTTTTATGTGATAATAATTTTGAATTATCATTCACTGGTATACATAAATTTAATTTTATATTAGTATGGTTTTGACTTGGCATCCATTTGATATAATTTTTCTTAGAGATGTGTGGAAGTTGACTGCGTGGCGAGCGTCCGAAGACTGCCGCCTGTCGCACCACCAGCGGGCGCTGTATGGGTCGCTGTGTGGCAACCTACGTGCCATGAAGCTCGTGTGTCAGGACTGGGAAGACCTCCTGTGGGCGCA
>NW_025947392.1:486982-488600 GCF_000764305.2 Hyalella azteca | reverse complement strand
GATGATGCACTAATTTTTCGATAAGTGAAATTTTTTCACTGAGCAAGGAAAATGTGATCAATATTCTTTGTTTTTAATCAATTTTTTTCGTAGTTGGAGCTTTTGCTAACTGAGGTTCTACCGTAAATGCGTTTTTGGATGTGTCCCGACTAGCCCCAGGGGGGGTGGCCCGAGTAGCCCCGCCGTGCAGAAATGGCCGCCATTTTTTTGGAATGAGATAGGCAAAATCTGCCAATTACATTTTCAAGCCAACACCTGGGTGCAACTTTTATGTAAGTAAAATTTTTTAATACGGCGAATATTTTTTTTTTGCTACAGACCTTAGCAGAAGTAACTTTTCAAAACAGTGCTTTTCACCATTTTTTTCAGGAATTTTTCAAAGCTAGTAAATGTCGTATTTTTCGACTGCCTTTATACTACATAGATAGGAAAAATGTTGACGTTTACGCCACTATATTTAGTTTTGCAATATTCCAATTAGTTTCGCTACTATAACAGTTTTACGCCGTGTCGGAGGTGCGTCCCGAGTTGCCCCGCCAGTACCGAGTTGCCCCGGTTGACGGTACCATGAATAACTAAAAAACTCTGGACCTATCACAAGGTGTATCTATGCAAAAGGCTTCTAAGCTACAACTCAGACGTTTTGCATCTCACATAGTTTTCTGTATAGATTCAAAAAAGTGAGCTGGTCCCATCTTACCCCACTGGGGTAAGATGGGACCAGGCTGGGGTAAGACAGGACCAACTGCTAATTCTTATGTTAAAAGGTTTTTAATAAAAGTACAAATCTGATATTCAATATTATATATCTAGAAACATATTATTTGATTAAACAACCACTTGTTACTATTTTGTGTTGTGGGAAGTCAACTCTAATATCTGTCACATTGGAGTTTTTGTCATGAGAAAACTTTAACACTTTAACCGCCAGCATGCAATATTGGAACTTCCCCCTAGCGCCATGACTTCTAGGTGCCAAAATGTTTCAGTTGGTCAGGAACAGCTGCAAGGGAAGGTGTGTATGTGTTATATTCTCTGTCTAGTTTCTTCTAGAACAGAGTACCGTAAAATGGGGTAACTTTGACCACTTTCATATTTCATAATGATGCCGTTATTTTACTAGATAAGTTAAACTTAAATTGAAACATACAAAATACAGGTCTATACTCTAGCTTTACTCACCATATATTGCTGGCTCCTGCCTCTCATAGTTTTGATGTATTTTCAAAAAAAGTGATGGTCTTTGTTACCCCAGCTCTTGGGGTTTCTTTGACCGGGTGGTAAAATCAATTTTATTTTTTGGTAAAATAACTCCAAATAACTCCAGGTTGTGGTGCATTATAGTAGAACTCTTCTAGTTCCAAATGCATAAGACAAATTTTAGGAAAGTGTCATAGTTTGCAAATGGGGGGCAATGGGCAAAATGTGACCACCTAATGGCAGCTGTGACGGGGTAACATTGACCGGTTTGGAAATTAAGTTAAAATTACCATATATAAGACTCTATAGAGTCTGAAACATAAAGAAAAAAACATTAATAGGTGTATCAAACATAAAATATGTTATATAGGTACCTATGGTAATTTTAACTTAATTTCCAAGCCGGTCAATGTTACCC